>NW_012115154.1:12504840-12540775 GCF_000951035.1 Colobus angolensis palliatus | reverse complement strand
TTTTTTTTTTTTTTTTTTTTTTGAGACGGTCTCGTCCTGTCACTTAGGCTGGAGTGCAGTGGCACAATCATGGTTCATTGCAACCTCAACCTCCCTAGGCTCAGGTGATCCCCCCACCTAGCCTCCCCAGTAGCTGGGATTACAGGTGTGCTCTACCATGTCCGGCTACCTTTTTTAAAAAAAACATTTTTTTTAGAGATAGGGTCTCACTGTGTTGTCCAGGCTGATCTCAAACCACTGGCCTCAAGCAATCCTCCTGCCTCAGCCTCCCAAAGTGCTGGGATTACAGACATGAGCCACTGCACCTGGCCTCAAATATTCTTATTACTTGGAAGTAAACCATCTAATACTTTATTTGACCTGAGGATTTAAAAATAGCTTTCATTTAAAGAATATGATGTGACTCATTAGGAGTCTGTCGGCTCATCAGATCTTAAGTTTTACTTTTTGAAGTAGACAGGTTTGGTCATGTGCAAAGAAATGATTCCAGTCTTACATATTTACATAGAAATCATGGCGATGTTGGATAATTTGTTAGTCATAAAATAATTTGCCAAATGTTTAAATGGCTAACTTATACATATATATCATTTAAAACATATACAATGCCTGAATGTTATGTTTGCAACTGGGTTATATTTAATTTTATTTTTAGTATATTCTTTCACTTTTTCTACAAATGAGATTTTCTTTGTATCACATAGAATGAAAGAAACGATGGGGTGGGGGAAGGGGTGGAGAAATTGAAGTGTTTTTCAAGTATACCGATTATAGTAGGCAAGATTTAAGCAAGCCAGAAATTCCAGATTCAGTCCAAGGATGGTAACAAACAAACAAACAAACCACAAAAAAACCCAAAAAATGATATTTAGGCATTCATTCATTCATTTGATTTATTGATCTAGTAAGTGACTAAAAAGGTGAAATACATTTGACTCTATATTGTGCCTGGAATATGGTAGGTGTTCAATAATTATTTATTGACTAACTAGATATCAATTTGATTAAATATGAGAAAGCAAAACATTAATGAGCTCTCCACATTCTGCTGTGAATCAGGTTCTCAGGTGGAGTAAACACTGAAAGAAACAAAAAAAAAATAGCAATTAAAGAGCCATGGGCTTAGATGCACATTTATTAGTTATATGACCTTGAGTATGTATCTTAGCCTCTCCAAGCTTGTTTCCTTTTTTTAAAAAAGGAGAAAAGTGATAGTAACTATTTTATGAGGTGGTTGTGAAGATTAATTGAGATTATATGAGTTATACATTGAACACATTCCTGGTGTGCAGTGAACACTCAATGGCTGAGATCAATTATCATCATTCTTTAACAATTTGTTGAGTAGCCTGAAGATTGTATGAACCTGACAAGCATTGCCTCTTCAAGGTTCACAATAGTCCCTTAAAACCATGATCCTCTAAAGCTTTCGTAGTCTTGATTATAGCAGTGGAAATCAACGTTAATTTTATGAGTGATGTATTCTTTATTTATTTAAATCTGGCATCAATGTCTATAGCTTTGTTGCTTTCATGCAGTTACTTCTCTATCATATAAAACAAAATTAGCTTAATTCTCTATATACCTACATTATTTGTGATAATACGTTCAAAGAAGTTAGCATGAACTTTCCCTCAAACTATCCCCATTGCAGAAAAATAATCAGCACATATTTAGAGAGGAGTGAATTTCCTTACCAATGTTTGTAGTGGATGTGAGAGTTAACCAAGAGTAGGAGCTAGACAACATGTCTAGGAGGAATTCATGGTAAAGTAAAGAAAGGCAGCCTGGTTAGCTCCCACATTTGGACTCAAGGATCTCAGAAGAGTGAAGCATCTGAAGGTTTCTGGGAGTTTCTGTGGGAGCTGCAGAATCTTTGCTTTTGTTTCTGATTGAAAATGTATGAGAATCCTCAGAAAAGGAGGTGTTATTCTCTGATAGGCTCAGCCTGGTTGACAGCTGAGGGATCACTGGAGGAGCTGGGCCATGAAAACTCGTGCATGCTCACCTCCTTGGGGAAGGAGAGATAAGACAATTGTCTTTCTATTTCTGTTCTTAACCCCAGCAGGATGCACAATTAAGAAACCCAGACAGCCACAGAGCGCACCTCTGAGACAACATCTCTCATTACAGTCCCGAAGTGCTTGGATTTCATGAATCCCAGCACTGCCCTTCTTCCCCAATCTCCAGGTGATTCAAGTGAACCTGTCAGGAAGCAGGAACAGTGTGACAATGAATAAGCTCCTGGCGGGAACCTCTGGAGCTCAGCCTCTCCCTGATGTAATCTGGGTTCCTTGTGTTGCAGCAGAACTGGGAAGAAAGGACCCTGAAAAGTTAGTTGATTCCAAGTGACCCTCTGAGGTGTGGAGATGCTTTGGGGAGCTGGTGAGGGAGGCACGGAGCAGATTGGGGAGTCCACGGAGGGGCCAAGGTGTCCCAGTGGGGCTTATTAGAACCTGCTTGAAGGGAGGGTCTCCTAAGGCACAAACCATCACTGTAGATCATGTATTAGAATTATTCTCTAATCTCTATTCTGAAAGGGGAAGAGTGCTGGATTCAAAGCCCACCTCAGGGGAAGACAGGACCCTCTCCAAGGTGGCTTCCCTAGAAGCTACTACCTCTCCCTGGAGGGTGGAGATATTTGCTGGTCAAAGGTATTCTCATGTTTATTTCTATTTCTTTCTTCTACTGGACATAGGAGGATTATGAATTTTACATTAAGCAATTATGCAATTTACACACTAATGACTTTATTACAATGTGGTCTTTGACCTGCTCGGGTTATGGAATAAACCCAAGGAAAATTTTGCACAGATAATCATGGTGTGAGAACATGCTCACCTGTGTTCCAGCTGTATATGTCCACAGTGAATTGCTTTGGGGACACACAAAAATGCTCCTGATCATATGAAAAGTCTAGTGCCTAGTAGGCCATCCATAAACATTAGTCTTTTCTTCTTTAGTTTTATTTCCACACCCTGGTGAAATGCAACTGATATAAATGACAGCAAGCCTATGAAAACAATAATTTTAGAACTTTTTGCTGTATTCCTCATCATGTGAACATCAGTTAGAAAAAGTCATTTTAAGGTAGAAAACAGAAAATGTGAGATAAAACAAGTTAAATATAAGGTTTTTATGATGCCAAACAAATTAATTTAGGAAACGCATCACCTCAAATTACATGTTTTATCACATATCAAGTTGAAGCAGCTTTAGCTTCTAAAAATGGTCAGAGTAAACATATACAAAACAAAAGTATACGAATGAAAATAACACAGACAGAACAGTCCCATCTTAGTAGAAATGGATATGCTCACAGCTATTTGCATGATACGCCAGTATGCAGAAATCAGGAAACTGCCTTTTGGGAGCAAGTAGTCAACTGAAAGTTCTGTGAATAATAGCTTTAGAGAATTCATTTCCATATAACCAAAACTTTAGGAACATTGGTTATGAACACACATTTGAGGTTATAAAAATTAAAAAGATAGAAAATAATTAGTAAGTAAGTATAACATTTGGGAATGTCACACAAACAAAAACTTAGCAAAACCCTTTAGGAACATGAATATCAATTGCTATAACTCAAAATTGTCCATATTCTGTTAAAATTAAACTGAAATAGCTTATCTTGAAGAGAGTAAAAATGACACAAAAGTGTATGAAAGAACTCAGCACACGAATGGAAACATTTACATGATCTGCCAGCATTGGGCATTTGATTTCACTGGACATTTATAACTTCTATGCTTAAAGTACTTGTAGAATTTGACCACAGAGTTCATTTGAGACTAATACAGACAAAAGCTAACATAAGATGGGTGAATTTAGCCACGTTACAGAGTAAATTATCATAAGAGATATTTTATAAAAGAGCAGCTAACAATGTTGGGAGAAACAGCCAAGACATAGGTAAATATGTCTTCAGATGGCATGACAGAAATGGAGTGAGGAGAGAGTGAAAATGCTAATGTTCTCAATTATATGTCATGAATAGTTGTGAGTTAAAAGGGCAGAAGTTCATTTGAAATCCTTAGAAACAGGGAACAAAAGAGAAATAATTGTAAGGACTTACTTTTAGGGTTTATTTGTTTCAGCTGCTAGTGTTACCTTAACTAAGACAAATTCCTTAAAAGATGTGGGGTCTTCCTCCCTTGCACGATTGTCTCTGGACTTAACTGCCAGTATGGGATTTCCCAACCCTTTTATATTTAGGTGGGGTCATGTTCTTATCAAAGGTATACAAGCAGAAGAGACTTGTGCAGCTTCCCGGGCTGCAGTGTGAGGAGGGCATGCATGGAGGAGGAGGGTATGCCTCCTCCATGTTTGGCCTTCCCATCACTGGCTGGAAGTGAAGACCCACAAGGCCCTAGGATGGTGGTACCATGCGATAGAAGGTGCCTGGGTCCCTGCGTCACTACGTGGAAGGCTGTCTCTCATACCTGCCTAGCACTTTACATGAGCAAGATGTAAACTTTTCTTTTGTTAAATCACTGTGATTTGGGAGTTTACCTGTTACTGTTTATCCTACCTAATACATTATTTAACATTATTATGGCAATGAGAGGAATGAGGAAGGGCCGGTAACTCTAAAGCTAAAGTATTAGGAGCTCTCGAGATCAATTCATATTATAAAAAGCATCCACATATGGCATGAAATACTGACTTTTTGCTTATGTCATGCAGTTATCTTAGAATCTGAGGAATCATGGTTTATTTTGTGTGCTATTTGGTTTCTCATGCAAATTATTTTAATTAATAATATAAGTTAACTTACTTAAACATAGCCTAATATTGAATAATAATATAAGTGATACAAAATGATATTTTTGAGGAAACACTTTGATACAATTTAGCACAATCCAGCAAAATTCTAAACTGCTTTTAATAATTGCTTAATTTTGGCTTTTTCTAAAATATATGAGAAATGTGCACTATTTTGAGCACTTAAGAGGCCAGAAGTTTTTTGAGAAAAGGCTTTTTAAAAATTCTAACATTAATACATGTTTCCTGTAATATTACTGAAAAAACATAGAAGTGTTTATTTCTCATAGCTCATTCCTCTTCCTAAAGCAACTTCTGTTGACTGCTTAATGTGCATCGTTCCAGATCATGAAATTAAATACAGATATATGTAAATACACGTGCATACATGTGTACTCACATGCACATATACAGGTGTATGAATTTATGTATAGCTAGGAGACTTCCCTGCACAAATGACAAAGTGTGATAAAAATGTTACTTGCTTTCTTCATTTAGCTATATTTGATGAGCTATTTTCATTGCAGCTCATTTTAGATAATACTTATTCTACTTAATAGCTGTGTAACATATTTTTCATAATTTAGTAATTTCAAAATTAATTAACACTTGATCTTTTGAATTTTTGAAATCAGTTTAATACCAAATCCATGTACACATTTCTTTGTGCAGTTACATATGTAAGTATTTTGGTAGAATGGATTCTTAGAATTAGTATGTGTGTTTTAAATGTTGGGTAAATAATTTCAGTTTCTTAAATCCAAAATGTGTGCCAATTTATACCTCCACCAACAATGTGTTGAGTGTTGTCAACATCACATGTAACACCTTTTTCCCTTCACAATCTATTGGGTAAAAAAATGATATCTCATTTTAAAGTAGATTTCCTGATTGAGGTAGATGACATTGTCATATTTATTGGCATGTTGTGTTTATTCTGTTGTCTGTATCTACATATTTTTGTCCATTTTTCTCATGGATTTGTGTATTACCCTTTTGGCTTTTTCATATATGTTAAAATATATTAGCTGCATTACTATCCTCTTTCTTAGGATGAAATTTCAGGCCAGTCACAAATTCAGGCTCATTTTACTCAAGCATTAGTTAATCATGGGTAGAAAAGACTCCATAGGTCCAGGCTGGAGGAGACTGGTATAACTTAGTATAATAGTTACAGACATAGTCTCTGGCCTTTGGAACACCTAGAGAAAAGTCCACCTGTGCTACCTACTAGCTGTGTGAGGTGTACTTAACATCTCTGTGCCTTGATTTTTTTCATGTAAAAATTGCAAATAGTAGTAATACTTCCCTCTGCCAATTGTTATGAAGATTAGATTAGACATGAAAGCGTATGTGTAAAACACTGTTTGATATGAAACAAGTACTCAATAAATGCCAGGAATTAATCTTATTATATCATTTGTGCAATGCCACCACAAATGTACAGATCTGGGAAACTTTGTAAGTAAAAGTTATTCCTAATCTTTTTCAAATAGGGTAATGAAACTGTTTTTACTTCCTTAGAGAGGACAGTTAATGTGAAACTTCTTTTGCCTTATTCTCCAAGCCTTATGCCATTCACAGTTCTTACAGCATAAGTATATTGAAATCATTAATTAATTTGGTGGTTACTCTTGAATTCCTATTATTTGTGAGGCTCAGGAGTTCGTTATATTCAATTATTCTCAAAAACTCCATTGAACTTTGTCTCCTATGTAAAAGAAAAACAACATACATTCTAGGAAGTTAATAAAAAGGCATAGCATTTGAGAACTAAAAGAAACTTAACAATCGTCTAGTCCAACATTTCATTTTATATGTGGGGAAACCAATGTGCAGAGGAATTAAGTGACTTTTCTGAGGTCATGCAGTGAGTAAGTTGTAAATTGGGAGAGAAACCCATAATTTTGTGAAGTATATATTTGGTCTTGGTCCCCACTTCCTGGCATACAGTTTCTAAAACTCTAGGAATCCCCAGAGTGATAAGAGTATCTTTTGTATGTCCTGGGGTTTGAATGTGTTCCCCAAAGTTCATGAGCTGGAAACTTAATCCCAAGCGTAACAATGTTGAAAGGTGGGACCTCTAAGAGGTGATTAGGTCATGAAAGCTCTGACTTAACGAATGGGTTAATGGTGTTGTCTCAGGAGTGGATTTGTTATGTGGAGATTGGGTTAGTTACAAAAGCAAGTTTGTCCCTCTCTCCTCCTCTCACCTTTCACCATGCAGCAAGAAGGCCCTCTGCAGATGCTGACACCTTGATATTGGACTTCCCAGATTCCATAACTCTGAGAAATAAATTTCGATTTTAAATAAATTACCCAGTCTGTGACATTGTGTTATAGCAATGCAAAATGGACTTAGACGGTATGCTAATGAGACGACTGCTGGCAGGGAGCTCCGAAATAACTTTAGGATAGGGACTGGTTACCACAAAAACAAAGGCATGTTTAGTAGGTTGGGACTTTCAGCCTATACCCCAACCTCTAGGGAGGGGAGAGGGCCTGAAGTTTGAGTTGACCACTAATGGCCAATGATGTAATCAGTCATGCCTGTGTAATGAAGGCCTTACAGAAAACCAAACAGGGTTTGCAGACTTTCTGGATTGCTGAACACATGAAGGTTCCTGGAGGGTGGTGTGCCCAGAGAGGACACGGAAGCCCCATGACCCGTCTCCCATACCTCACCAGATGCATCTCTCTCATCTGGATGTTCATCTATATCCTTTTTAATATCCTTTGTAGTAAATGGTCAAACATGAGTAAAGTGTTTTCCTGAGTTCTGTGAGCCACCTTAGCAAATTAATTGAACCTAAGGAGGCGGGGGCATGAGAATCCCATTGTATAGCCAGTTGATCAGAAGCACAGGTCACAACCTGAGGCTTGCAATTGCCATCTGAAGTGTTGGGTGGGGAAACAGGCTTGTGGGATCTGACACTGTCTTCCAGTAGATAGTATCAGAATTGAATTGATTTTTAGGGCATGCAGTCAGTGTCCACTGCAGATTGCTAGGTGTGTGGGGAAAGACCTCAACATATCTGTTGTTAGAAGCAAATTGTTGAGGGACTGTGTGAGTATAAGCAAAAGAGTAGGAAAAACACCTTTGGTTTTTTTCAATATTTTAGAGAATCCAGATGTCCTGGCTCTGAGCCAGTCATCTGAGGACCAAACCAGGCTGTGCCTAGTAGTGAACCTCTTCTCTTGACCCAACAGGATTACAAAACTTAAAAACAAAGAAAACAGAGACAGGTAAAAAAAGGAAACAAAAACCAAAACAGCAAATCAAATGGAAGCAGGGCTCTTAATCAAAGTTCATCGAGAAGGCAAGAAAAATAGATATGGTCCGGGAAAACATCAGAACTCCGAGACAGCATTCCAAGTCTTGTTTTTCTCCTACTTTTTTCTTTTTTCTTTTCTTTCTTGCTTTTTTTTTTTTTTTTTTCCCTGTTGAGACAGGGTCTTACTCTGTCACCTAGGGCAGAGTGCAGTGGCGCAACCATGGCTCACTGCAAACTCAACCTCCTAGGCTCAAGCAATTTTCCCATCTCAGCTTTTGAAAAGCAGCTGGAACCACAGGCGTGTGCCACCTCACCTGGCTAATTTTTTTTATGTTTGAAGTTTTTTGTAGAGACAGAATTTCACTATGTTGCCCAGGCTGGTCTCAAACTCCTGGGCTCAAGCAGTCCTCCTGTCTCAGCCTCCCGAAGTGCTGGACTACAGATGTAAGCCATTGTGCCTGACCTTCACTTTTTCTTAGGAACAGTGATTTAACACTGTTAAATAGATTTAACAGTGAGTCTCTATATGATTAATATTCAAAGTGTGGTCTGTGGATCCGCAGCATCAGCAAGGTATGAGAGATGATAAGAAATGCAAATCTCTGCCTGTTTCATTTGGACCTGTTGAATCAGAACCTGTACTTTTGCAAGATCCCTGAATGATTAACATACACATTGACATGTGAGAAACACCGGTCTACATTATCTAGCAAAGAGTAAAGAATAGTCCTACAGGTCAGTGATGGCAGTGCTCACTCTACATAACAAGGACACCATGGGGGCCAATTTAAGGTGGCGCGTGAACTGACTTCCACTCCCAGAGTATCATCCGTATCATTTTCAGTAATTACAGCATGTAATACTTTACTCTTTTGCAAGAGAGAGGAGGGGAACACTCTCTCCACGGCTACTATGTCAGCAGAAGCACGTTGTGTCATACTGTAACCATAGGGTTTGGCAATTTGGGACACTCTTTTTGAAAGACCTATAACCTTTGTTCTATATAATAGGAATAAATATATATCATCCTAGTTTTATATTAGCCTCAAAATATCCTCTCTGAATGTGTTTACAGTTTCTCTGTGGCCACTGACAGATGAGATATAGTTTATTAGTATTCATCTCAGAAGGAACTTTTGCAAAAGCTGAATATATCTGGAACTAAAAGTGATTACATTGACTGCCACTGTATTTAATTACATATTTTATGGAGATCCTTTTTTAAAAATATAGAAGTGTGGACTACATGATTACTCATTTATTTATTTAGTCAACATTTATTGAGTGACTACTATGAAACTGGCCTGGTCTAGCCACTGAAGATACAAATATCAATGGGCCCTTTCCAAAAGAATGATTCTCAGTTGATGTAGAGTGGATTGACTGGACTACAGTTCTGTTTCTACCACTTGATATTTCTGTGACATTGAGTAAATTAATTAATTCTCTAAACCTGAATTTCCCCTCTATAAATGAGAATATTATTAGTACTGAATTCACAGTGTTGATGTGAGGATTATATAAAAAATATGTAACATATTGTCTCATACACAACTGCTAAATAATTTTTAAGCTGCAATTACTTTCTACCATTCTGTGTTCTTCAAATAAAATTATTTTTATTTTTATTTTTATTTCTATTTTATTTTATTTTATTCTTTTCCGAAATGGAATCTTGCTCTGTTGCCCAGGCTGGAGTGCAGTGGTGTGATCTCGGCTCACTGCAACCTCCGCCTCCCGGGTTCAAGCGATTCTTCTGCCTCAGGCTTCCGAGTAGCTGGGATTACAGGTACGTGCTACCATGCCTGGCTAATTTTTGTATTCCTAGTAGAGATGGGGTTTCTCCATGTTGGTCAGGCTGGTCTCGAACTCTTGACCTCATGATCCGCCTGCCTTGGCCTTCCAAAGTGCTGGGATTACAGGCGTGAGCCACCGCACCCTGCCCAAGGATTTTTAAAATGTAGAAATCAGAAGACAGTTTAACATTGACAATTGTATCTAAGTACTCAGCAAATAGTTAAAGGTGCATGAATTGGTACAACCAGTGCTTAGTGAGTGTCTACTAGTGCTAGGCAAAATGCTCATGTTACTGATAAATGAATGAACAGATTCCATTTCCTACTGTTGCAGAGCTCCCCATCTTAGGTGTGAAATTTGATAGCTACCTGAGCCATGTTGTCAGGTAAACTTTCAGGTAAATACCACCCAAAAGATTATAACCATTTTAATATCAATAATGAAACTGAATTCCTTTGTCTTGGGGCTGTTTTTAGATAAAATGCTATAAAACATCCATTTTAATTCTCATCAATTGGTAAGGCACTGTTGTAACACCGCAATGTCCGTCTGCTCTTTCAGTGTTGTCTGTTTCACTCTCCAGCTCAACCCCAGAGTCCTCCCGCCATGCATCCCTGACCCTTGGAGTCACAGTTCTTTCTTGTGACCACTCTCCCACTTTTTTCACATCTCTGTTTAGAGTCAAGCTGCTTCCTTTAGAAGATGTATACCCCTTTCTATCCAAAGCTGAATATCCATAGTTTGGTCTTAATTACGTGTTTTGTTTCCCCGTCACGAGTTCTCTGATCTTTATCCTCAGATATGCTCTATAGAGTCCATGCTGTATAGTGGTTATGGCTATAGGGTCAGGTATCAGATTGTCTTAGTTCAATCCTGGACTGGGTACTTGTTAGCTGTGAGGTACCGGGTAAATTGCTTAATCTCTCTGTGCCTCAGTTTCTTTATATGTAAGGTAGGATATTGATTATCTTTGACTCAAAGTGTTATTTTGAGGATTAATTGAGGTAATATATGTAAAATTCTTAGAGCAGTGACTGGCACAAAGTAAATAAGCTCTCGGGGTGTGTGTGTGTGTGTGTGAGAGAGAGAGAGAGACTGACTATGGGTATCTTGGTTCTGGGTCTTAGCTGAACTAAATAGTCAGTCTCAGTGAGAACAACCTTTAATCTCATCTTCTTCATGTTCTGCATTTGTCTAGAAGTCCAATGCTTTCATGTGACTCAGCACATAGGAGTCACCATCCAGGACAAGCAGCCTCTCCTGCATGATCTCTGGTCCTCCATGCCTTAGAGAGAACAGATCAGCTCCCTGTGGCATACATCAGATTGTAAAGAAACCTTCCTTCTTTTAACACTTCTGCCTTGGGATACATTTACTTTATCCTTTATTTGATAACATAGATATTAAAATTCTACATTGATGTGCTATGTACAGAGGCTGGGAGCCAGACTGTCTAGGGAAAAGTCTGACACTTGCTGCTTTCTGGTTTGTGCATACATAAAATAGTGACAATATGACCTTTTTCCTGGATTTGTTATGACTAAGTGAAATGACCCATGTAAGCGCTATTAATATGTAGCATATGCCATTGAGTGGTGAGTCAAAATGTTAGCTATTACTACAAAAACTCATTTTGTTTTTACATTTAATAAGTTCTACCTGGGTATCTTCAGCCACAGGGAATAATGAAGAGTTGGGTGGAGTACTTGTTAACCCCTAAGTGAAAGGCATACACTTATTTTTCTGAAAAATTTTACAGGCTCTCATATAGTAAAATTGAGAAAGACCCTGGAAGCAAGTGGCATCCTAATCTTAGGGAAGGTTAGAAAGTAGAATTTACAGGTAACACTTTGGGAAGCCACCTAAAATGCATGGGGACCCATCTCTAACCATTAGATTTGTAGTGAAGATTTGTTAAAGAAAATTAAAATGGAAACCAGACATGGAGAATCACTTAGATGATTCAGGCTGGGTTAGGTCAGTTATGGAATCACTTTTCCTGGAGCAGGGAAAGCCAGTTAGGCCTCATAAGTGACCTAACCCAGATTGATTTGCAAACACAAGTGAAAATTAACTTGAACTATTTTTTATAAATACTTGTATTAAAGCAAAATGAAATTTAAGATTAACCAATCAGAAGCTGCCAACTAAATTACATAACTAGAGACTTTCCAGCAGTATAGGCCAATTAAGGCAATTGTATAAAGGTAACCAATCAAATATTTTCTTTGCTTTAGTTCCGTGGTTGCCCTGTGAAAGCCCTCCCCTTGTATTCCCTTGGTGGAGCCCATGGACCACTTACAGTTTGGAGCTGTCTGATTCATGAATTGCTGTTTGCTCAAGTAAACTCTTTAAAATTTTATTGTGCCTCAGTTTACCTTTTAACAGGATAATAGATTGGATCAGCAAAAATAACTTTACCACCATGGTTGAAGAGCTAGCTAGATACCTACACTGTCTGGTGAAATTTCCTTTTTCAGGGGTAAGACATTCTAATGAGGGAAATGATCCACAACTGGACTAACCAAGGTGAAAGAGCTGATGAAAAGACACTGGAGAATCATGCTTAGAGATAGATGTGCATATGTACAATACACAGCTCAACACAGTATTTTCTGAAGAAGCCATAAACAATCTAAATAGTTTTCCTGGTTACTCATTTTCAGCCTTTTCAACAGGAATGCCCAGTTTTGCCTCTTTGCCAGCTGTTAGCTACTGAGTTTACCCTGAACTTTGTAAACACTGTTCACTGTTCCCACACGATCTGTAGGGTTCTTTTACTTCTCTTCTGTCTTTTCCCTTATATATGTTCTTTTTCTTTTCCCTTTTTGTTTTCTTTTTTGAGACAGTGTCTTCCCCTCTTCCCCAGGCTGGAGTGCAGTGGCACAATCTTGGCTCACTGCAACCTCTGCCTCCCAGGTTCAAGCAATTCTCATTCCTCAGTCACCAGAATAGCTGGGATTATGGGCGTGCACCACCGTGCCCAGCTAATTTTTGTATTTTTAGTAGAGATCCAGTTTTGCCATGTAGGCCAGGCTGGTCTCGAACTCCTGGCCTCAAGTGATCTACCCACCTCAGCCTCCCAAAGTGCTGGGGTTATAGACATGAGCCACCGTGCCTGACTTATCTCTTCTTTTACGTTTGTTCCTTCACTCGGCCTACTAGTTAACTCCTGTACGTGAGTTAATAATTTTTACACAAAATTTCTCGGTGCATGCAACACAACTAACTAAATACCTCTGAGTTGTTATTTAACAGGGAAAGTGCAATTGTGTGAGAATGGACAAGTGTGCTGCTGGGTTTTGGGAATCACTTCTTTGGCTGAACATTTTTATTTTCTTTTAAATCTTATGACATGTGCTGTTAGTGAGTTTATATAGTTCGGTGTATTAGTCCACTGCCATAAAGAACTACCTGAGACTGGATAATTTATAAAGAAAAGAGGTTTAATTGACTCACCGTTCCACATGGCTGGAGAGGCCTCAGGAAACTTACAATCATAGTGGAAGCCAAAGGGGAAGCAAGGCACGTCTTACCATGGCAGAGCAGGAGAGAGAGAGAGAGAGCAAAGAGGGGAGTGCTGCACTTCTAAACCATGAGATTTTGTGAGAACTCATTCACTATCAGGACAACAGCAAGGGGGAAATCCCTCCCCATGATCCAATCACCTCCCACCAGGCCCCTCCCCTGACATGTCGGGATTACAGGGATTACAATTTGACATGAGATTTGGGTGGGGACACAGAGCCAAACTGTATCAAAGAAGTAAGTGGCCTGCATTTAACTTTTGGGACTGGGAAAATGAATTAAAATAATTTTTTAGTTTACAGATATTAAAGTAATTGTGAAATAAAAGAAAAAATCATCTGATAAAACCACATCTCATAGAAACCCAATGAATGCAACACATCTAAAATTTTATCTGCAAAAAAAGAGAAAAGGCTTGCCCTTGTGTCAGTAAAGCACAGATAAAAAGAAAGTAATAAACTTCTCTGGATCGATGCAATAATTGGGCATCAAGAGTGCAGGTGACAACGGAGGCTGGCAGTTCAAATGTCACACCCTGTTAGGAATGACTTTCCTTGCACAGTGCTCTTCTCAGGGCACCCTTGACCTCTACGTTCCTCAGGCTGTAAATCAGGGGGTTCAGCATTGGGTTGAAAAAACTGTAAAATAGAAAAAGGATCTTTTGCTGCTCCTCAGGATGGCAGGACTTGGGGGCCATGTACATGACGATGGCACTGCCAAAGAAGAGCCCCACCACGCAGAGGTGGGAGGAGCAGGTGGAGAAGGCCTTTCTGCGGCCCTCCCCAGACTGGATCCTCAGGATGGCCACCAGAATGCACGAGTAGGAGACCAGAACCAGGCAGAGCAGTCCCACCAGGAAGAACACACAGGCTGCAAAGATGACCACCTGGTTGAGCCAGGTGTCAGCACAGGCCAGCCTGAGGACAGACAGGATTTCACAGAAGAAGTGGTTGATTTCATGAGGCCCACAGAAGGGCAGTCTTAGGATGAGAACCACATGGACCAGAGCCAGGAGGGAGCCACATGTCCAAGAAGTGATGGCCAGGGTGATGCAGACTCTCCAGGTCACGATGACGGAATATTGGAGAGGGTGGCAAATGGCCACGTAACGACGTAGGACATCACCACCAGCAGGAGACATTCATTATGTCCAAAACTCAAAAAGAGAAAGGTCTGCATCATGCAACCAGCAAAGGAGATGGGCTTGGCTGGATGCAGGAGGTTCACCAGCATCTGAGGCACCGTGTTGCAGGCATAGGTGATGTCGACGACAGCCAGGTGTGAGAGGAAGAAGTACATGGGGGTGTGGAGTCAGGAGTCCAGTGAGATGAGCCCCAGGATAGTCCCATTCCCCAGTAGAGTGAAGACATAAAACAGGGAGAAGAGCCCAAAGAGGAGCATCTGAATGCTTGGGTCCAGGAGAAATCCCAGCAGGAGGAACTCTGTGACCATTGTCTGATTTTTCACCATTTCACTAGTAAGAAAACCAACCAAACACACACACAAACAAACAAACAAAAAAACAAGCAGGTATGTGACACACTTTTTTAAAAGTCTATTTTATTTATTGTTTTATAAATTTTTAGTTTGTGGAAAATTGTTAGTAAATGTCTTCAAGAACTCACTCAGTTATACATAAGTAAAGTTTGACTTGAAAACTTGCTGTTAATTCAGTCCTTCATGTTTGTAACAATCGCTATACCTGAAATCCCAAATGCAAGAAATTATTTTTCGAATAGAAAAAGGGTAGCTGACTTCAGCAACAAGAATTGCAATATACTATAAAAGTAACCAACAGAAAGAAATTATTGACAAATCAGTAATTCAGTTTGGCACTTGACAAATGGCAGCATCAACGAATTAGCAGTAAGATGCTTAGCCTGTGAATTGGTGGTGCGCTGAATTGATGAATTTGTCTTCTTGACCTTGAATCTTGGATCACAGTTTCCTTAACGAACTTCAACATGGTTTTTGGTGCAAACATTTGTCAGTGCCATTGCAATAACAAAATAACTCGAGGCTTATCTACTTTACTGAAATTAAAGTGAGGAAAGGCACTGTTTTTGGCCCCTAGTTTAATTGTTGTCAATACCAATTGGGATATTAAGCAGTGTTTCCCAAGGATGTAAGAGACAGACCTGCACTCTGAGAAATAAATTTGTGAAACTCACATGTAACTGATGAGAATAGCAATCTAGAGGTGAGAAACACTACACTTTCAGGAAACATGTGAGTGGAGAGTTTGAGGAGCTTCCAGAAGGCCACTGCCGGTGCTTTGATGGAATCTCTGGGAGGCAGAGCAGAAGAATGTGATTCATTCAGTGAGCCCAAGTGTAGTCAGTTGTGTGGTGTGCCTGTCTGGAGAAAGACTGTAGGAAAAAGAAGGCAGGTAACCAATACGGAGTGTAGTCATCGGGCCAGAGGGGCAGCATTTGGCAATGCATCCTTAATGACATTCAGGGTAAGGAAAAAGAGGAACCAGCTGCCCCAGGATCCTAGTCACCTGGTGATTCTATGTCTACAGTCTGGATAGATGGTTTGGGTAAATAGCCCTAGCTAGTAAAATCTCTAATTAGCCCCTCTTGCTCTGATGTCATATTCATCAATTAACTGTTAGGTAATAATTTATCTTCTTGAGCAGTTATTTCTACAAAGAAGAAATGTGTTGAGTAGTAAAGTTCTTGGCTCCTTTTGCAGTCACATTTTGAAGTTTAAATAAACGAATGTTTAGGTATTCTGGCTTATGCATTTTCCTCTTTTGATTTTGGGTAGTGTGATGCAGTTCCTGAACAAAATTCCTAAAGCTGAATTTAAAATGTGAGGACCAGACTCTGGGTCAAGGAAACCTCACTGAAGCAAGAATTGTGGAAAGAGACAGATCCTTTCTAACAGCAACAGATGAGATATCTATTTTCTTATAAGCATTATTGATAGGTGATCAAGTTACCTTGACACAAAAATAATCTAAATAATATATTAAACATTCTTCACATGTGACCAGGACTTACTAAATTTTAGGTTGATAGTAAAAATTTCTCAGTAGGCGCCGTCACATGCACCTGTAGTTCCAGCTACCTGGGAGGCTGAAGCAGGAGGATAGCTTGAGCCCAAGTGTTCCAGGACAGCCTGGATAACATAGCAAGCCCTCGTCTCATAAAATAACATAAAATAAAAAATGTATGTGTTATCTAACTTTCTAAATTTATTTTTCAAACTCATAAGGCATAGAAAAATATTTGACTGTGAAAGATGTATACAAACCCACCCACTTATAAAATAATAATTTCCTTTCTCAATTTTTCATTTCCCTCAAAAGGAAGACATAAAGGAAAAAAGAAACACAGTGAAAACCATGGTTTTGGCCGGGCGCGGTGGCTCACGCCTGTAATCCCAGCACTTTGGGAGGCCGAGGCGGGCGGATCACAAGGTCAGGAGATCGAGACCACGGTGAAACCCCATCTCTACTAAAAAAAATACAAAAAAGTAGGCGGGCGCGGTGGTGGGCGCCTGTAGTCCCAGCTACTTGGGAAGCTGAGGCAGGAGAATGACGTAAACCCGGGAGGCAGAGCTTGCAGTGAGCCGAGATCGCGCCACTGCACTCCAACCTGGTGGACAGAGCGAGACTCCGTCTCAAAAAAAAAAAAAAAAACCATGATTTTTTGAAGCCAACTGAAAGACAGGTGTAAAAGAAGGAAAATAAGGCACCTGATAATCTGCATATTCTTTTAGAACAGCAGTCCTGTTTGATTCAGTCTTGATTTCTTTTAAAGAAATGGAGGGGGCATGTTCATTTTTATATCCCTTTACTTGTGTATATTAATATACATTTGTCACATGACATATAAATAAATATAAGCAAATGAATTAATAACTAAGTATTGATGTCCTTATATTAGATCTGGTTTCTTTTATAGTATAGTCTCATATAATTATGCCAAGTTTAGCCCCTTCCTCCCAAAAGAAATAAAATGCTACAGTTCAGAAGAATTTCATCCCTAATGATCTGAATTAAAATGAAATTTTAAAAATGTGTCAAGAACAACAGGAGGATTCATAAAGTGTTTAAATACTTGAATTTTGAATCACTTCTCTTTTATCTTTTTTTTAAATTTTATTTGATACCTATGTGACATACTTAATGTTAATTAAAGACCATCAAGAGGAAACCAAACAGAGTAGATTTCTAGGGGGCTGGAAAGAATGGACTGGGTGATTTTGCTCTACCTTGACACACCTTCTAATTCCAAGTGTAGCTTTCAGGCATAGAGATGTACATTATATATGTACAATTTCAGAATTTTAAAAAATGACAGATTATCTGGTTAATACATGGTAAGGAAACTAGAATTTTAAAGTAAATATCTAAGAAGGCATTTGTTTGTTTATATATAAGCAAAACAGCATAACTTTATCGAACCTGCATTTTGAAAAGCAAATCTCAAAATTTAATGATCTGTCAGGTTCTTTTCTAAAATTTTGAGCATGGGTGAAGCAGAATCACTAAAGTGATTACCTATAGTTAATCTGTAGCTCAGCTGAGCTGCAGGGCTGTTTACTTGTAAGTAACAAGCAAGAGGTGAAAACTGATTTATCTTATTGCTTACATAGTCATGAGCCAAGACTTTGCAAAGTTGTCTTATGGAGTCATGGTTGATAATGTAAGTAAGTTTTCTGGATATAGGAACTGTCGTGGGCCATGAAGAACTGAGTGTCCGTTTCATGTGACTACTGTCTATGCAATAATCTGGTAAAGGCTGATAACAACTGATCCCACTCTCGAGTGCTTCCTGTGAACTGGGCACTGGAGGAGCACAGTGTAGCAAGTTGATGGTTCTGAGCTTATGAAGATTTCATTGTGAAGATGTGCCTCGGGAGGAAAAGCAGAAATAAATACAAAGGTATACATTAAACAAAAATGCTGTAAGAAGAAAACTTAAAGTATTATTAATTATTACATCATTTTCCTACTTTGTTACACCACCACTTCCCACCTCAGTTCTTTTTCTGTACTCTTTCCATGTGTACCACAAAAACTTATCCTCCAGTCTATGGAAAATCTAATATTTATACATACTTATTTAGTACATTCCAGGTGCCTTATGCCCTCTTTAGTGCCATGCTCAATTTAAGATAAGACACTGATATAGCATCCATTTGGGTTTATATTCATTGCAATAAATATATTCTCATAGATTAACATGTATTGTGCTGTACTGACAATAATTAAATGCATAATTTATAAAACAGCTGACATGTATTAATTTTCCTGAGATGTAACATCCCTCCATAATATACTGTGCTATACTTTCCTTTGGCTGGGAAAATTATTGTGGACATTTTATCAAAATCTAGGAAACAGCAATTTCTAACTTCTTTTGTGAGTGTCATCTTTCCAAAATAAATCTCTATCACATAGATATTTATCCACCAAAGAAACATATATAGCCAGTTCCTAAACACTTCTACATAATTTGCACATCAAATGTGCATCTATATTTTCCCTGGAACCACTGATATATAATATGAATGATGAGCATATATGTTTAGCCGTAAAAGAAATAATTTACTTCCCTTCTCAATACTTAATAAAAAGCGTCAGTAACAGAGTGAGAGTTAACCAAAGCCTAGGAGCTACAACATGTCTAAGAGGAATTCATGGTAAAGTAAAGAAAGGCAATCTGATTAGCTCCCACATTTGGACTCAGGGATCTCAGAAGGGTGAAGCACCTGAAGGTTTCTGGGAGTTTCAGTGGGAGCTGCAGAATCTTTGCTTCTGTTTCTGATTGAAAATGTATCAGAATCCTCAGCAAAGGAGGTGTTATTCTCTGATGGGCTCAGTCTGGTTGGCAGTTCAGGGCTCTCTGTAGGGACTGGGCTATGAAACCTCCTGCATGCTCCTCAGGGAAGGAGAGGCAAGCAATTGCCATTTTCTATTTCTGTTCTCAACTCCAGCAGGATGCACAATTAAGAAACCCAGACAGCCACAGAGCACACCTCTGAGACAACATCTCTCATTACCATCCCGGAATGCTTGGCATTATTTGAATTTCATGAATACCCACATTGCCCTTGTTCCCCAATCTCCAGATGGTTCAAGTGAACCTGTCAGGAAGCAGGAACAGCGTGACAATGAATAAGCTCCTGGTGTGAACCTCTGGAGCTCAGCTTCTCTCTGATGTAATCTGGGTTCCTTGTGTGGCAGCAGAAATGGGAAGAAAGGACCTGAACTATGAGTTGATTCCAAGTGACCCTCTAAGGTTAGAGAGGCAGGGAGCTGACAAGGAAGTCCAAAGTGTCCCAATGGGGCTTATTAGAACCTACCTGAAGGAAACGTTTTTCCAGAGGACAAAACACCAGTGCAAATCCACTGCTGGAAATGTTTTCTCTAATGTCTATTATGAAATGGAGAGATTTTGAGTTCAGCTCCTCTCGGGAGGGGAAGAAAGAATCCTCTCCAAGGTAGCTTCCTCTAGCAGCTTCCTGCCTCTTGTGGGATGAGAAGATTTCCTGTCTAAGATATTCTCATATTTATTTGTATTTTGCTGAGTTCTTTTACTGGATGTGAGGCAGTCAAAATGTTATTTGGAAATCTCCTATCAGTCAGTCACGCAATTTAGAAGGAAGTTAGTTCCATAGTGTGGTCTCTGACTTGCTAAGGTTTAGAATAAACTCAGAGGGCAATCTGGCACAGTTATTAAGGTTTGGGAGTGTGCCCATCTGTGCTCTGACTACACATCCACCGCGAGAAGAAACGTACATGTAAGGACACCAAAAGCACTATATGGAAATCTTGTTGCACAGTAGGCCACCCATCAATATTACAGCTTTTCTTTTTCTTTTTATGTTCCAGGTGACCTGCAGAAAATATAGAAATCAGGAAACTGACATACAAAAGAAAAAGTTAGTAGCAAATGGAAACAATAGTTATAAAAATATAATATGGTATATAGTATAAAAATTATACTATAGTCTACTTTTTAACCTATTTTATGAAAAGTATACCATAGTATAGTTTTTAAACTATTTTTATACTATATAAATAGTATAAAAAGTATAAAATAGGCCGAGCAGGATGGCTCATGTCTGTAATCCCAGCATTTTGGGAGGCCGAGGTGAGTGAATCAGCTGAGGTCAGGAGTTCGAGACCAGCCTGGCCAACATGGTGAAACCCTGTCTCTACTAAAAATACAAAAATTAGCTATGCGTGGTTTCACGCCCCTGTAGTCCCAGCTACTCGGGAGGCTGAGGCAGGGGAATTGCTTGATCCCGGGAGGTGGTGCTGGCAGTGAACCAAGATCACACCACTGCACTCCAGCCTGGGTGACAGAGCGAGACTCCGTCAAAAAAACAAACAAAAATACAAAAAAACAAAAACAAAAAAATAAAATAAAATAAAAATGCATGCACACATATACATAGGTTTCTTTTTTATTATGCTAACTTTTTAATAAAGGCTAAAATTTCAAAATAAACATGTTGTCACATATTAATATATACTTTTGGTCTTTTTTTTTTTTTTTTTTAAATTGGCTCGGGCCTCTCAGGGATGAAGGTCACATGTTAATCTAATACACAGTTTTTGTTTGATTCAGTGGGCTGTCTCATATCCTTCAAATAAATTCTTCTTTTCCTTGGTCATATTATTCACAGTTTTTCTCTGCTATGTTTCAGAAACAGTGAACACTGATGATACACACATGTCAAAGTCTTCAAACCACATCAAGTTTAATCTTAAAGTGGAAGGTTTAATTAAGGGCAGGCTGTAGTAAGGTTAGACAATCATCAGCCAAATACACCAGTGGTCATTCACCTCTTACACTTTCCACTCTTGCACTGATCGTCACCTCCACAGCAAATATCTGACGAAATCTTTTCTTATCCAAGGGTAAAGACTTATTTTTTAGCCCAGAATCTTATTTTTTTGTTATTTAGTTTTCCACAATATTTAGATGAGCTTTTATGTGAATGACTGAATAGAATTGCACTGTCATTATCTAAACACGAAAACAGAATCACTAACTTTTATTGGATTTGGGCTATTGATAAACGCTCTAGAATGCATAGTTTTAAGCATTGTCTATGCAGGTGATTGGCAATAGTTAGATGAATTTATGAGGAATGCTGTAGAAACAGTCTCTGAATTCTCTGATTGAACTTAGGCCTCCTTGATCCCACAATTAAAATGTTAGCATAAACATGATATTGTCATTTTTGCTTAAATTTTATTCTCATTTTTTACGTAAAATTATATTGTCTTGGAGATAGCAAGGATGAGCAAGAATCCTCCATTTAAATGTCCATAAAATTATAAATTTAATCCTGCAAAACCAACTAAAAAGTATTTCATTTGCATTGGACTTTTCCTACTACCATTCCAAGGATAAGTGTCATGCTTATGCTGAAGAAAATAAAATAATTTGCAGTTATTTATTGATTTCTTCTCATTTATTTCATGTTGCGCTGAGATTGGATCTAAACTTTGAGCGCCTAATCATTGCTCAGATTGTGTGGCCTCATAAGATTGTGTATAATAAGTAAACAAGCATCTGTACACTTGTTAACTTGACGACCTTCTGTACGTCAGACTTTAAGCCCTTTTAAAAATAAAGTGCTGGGCTATGCTTGGTGGCTCATGCCTGTAATCTAAGCACTTTGGGAGGCTGAGGTAGGAGGTTCGCTGGAACCCAGAAGTTCGAAATCAGCCTGCGAAACATAGAGACCTCATCTCTTTCAAAAAATTGAAGAAATAGTAATTAAACGAAGAAAAAAATCTTTTAAAGAAAGAAAGTGCTGGTCTTTTTTGTTAATGTGAAACATTTACCAGTCTCTTGCACACAGATATTTCTTCAACTTTAAAAAAAGCTACCAGTCAAAATATCGTGAACATATTGGTTGCTTTAATGTATTAATATACTGATGGATAATATGCTGATATCTATTAATATATTTTACTCATAGTATCCTATTATCTAAAACTATTGGTGAGCAAAATTTGAGCACTAAGAGAGTAGAAATGTACTTTTGCATGATATTAAAGTGTGATGGTAAAAGCAAACAAAAAATGAAAATGACATTAAATTGTATTTGACCAGAACTCACAAAGGCAGTTAGGAAATCCAGGTGTCTAGAGATGATTGCTGTGTAAGAACCTAGATAATCTTCAGATAGAAAAGGCAAACATTTCTACAATGTGGCTGAGTTTACTGATGGTGCTGGGAACTTTGCTACCCATCTGAGAGCTGCCAAGGAAGGCTCCTGCCTCTTCAAGTGCTTTTGAGAGGGGAAGGTTTTATTAAGTCATCACCTCTGCAGAGTACCTTCCAATTGTCATGAGAGCTTTGTGTAACACATGAGAAAATAAAGGCTTCACTTACACCAGCATGATTTCCATAGAGACATGAAGAACCCGACCACTGTTATTCTTCTAGGGGCAGAGAACTGAGCCTCTGTCTCACTCTGTCTCTGAGGAAGCCACAGTGATAAAGAGATTGAGATTAAGGCAAGAACAGAAAATGTCTTCATAACTGAAAGGATACATATGTTATCTAAAGTAATATCCTGGGACCACGTGGCTATCACAGCTACCACAATATGTGAATTTCTTAGAGTTTCATGAATATTTATGCTATTCCTTCCCCAAACATTCAGAAAGCACTTGCGAGATGCAAAGATCCATGCCTAGGTTTGTTTAGCAATAAAGTAAAATCTTGACATGAATTCCTGCAGTCGTTTCTTTTAGTGTAGTCTGCTTTCCCAAATACCCAGAAGCTGGTGGGAGGATAAACTTGAATTCCAAGGTTTTAATCATTACATCTTTTTAGATAGAAACTCATACCCTTTATTTTTGAGCACCAATCTGTAGATGTTGGAGATTCGTTTTAAATAATCTCTGGGGCTCATTGACCTGTCTAGAAAAAGAATGGATAAGGCATAAGGATTGAGCAAAATTTACTTTTCAAAATTTTCCTTTTTTTTTTTTTTTTTGACAATGTCTGATCCTGCCCTTATGGGAAGGATAAAGCTCTGTAAAATCACAGGGCCAGCTCCTGTTTTCTGAACCCTTTCTATGGATGGGGAAGAATCTATGTATTCCACTTATCAGAGTAGGTTTACCCTCATGGATTACATTTGAGGTCCCGCATCTGAGTGGTTGACAAATTGTTCCAATATAGCTAGCCTAAGTGTCCTTGTATTAGGCCTGGCTTGTTTACAAAGTTATCAGCTGGTTGGAAGGACCTAGGAGACTGTATATATAAGCTGAGAGAGAGGCTTCAGTGATATAGGGATCTGTGCCAACTGTTCATTCAGCCTACTTTTGTCTTTTGCATTTTCTCTTGCCCTAAAACATATTGCATCCATTATAGGATAGATGGTTGCTGTGACCATTCAGTCTTACGACTTAGTAGGTCTAATAGCACTTCAGCTCAAGCTGGACAACTCTGGATTTATACTTACTTGACATGCCTTTCTCACTAAGCTTAATAATTTCTAGCTTTTAATTTAATGACTTTCACTTGAACATTTGGAGGACACTGTAGGGTGATTAATTGGCTTAGTTTCATTAACATTGTTGTGTCTCAGGGACTAGGGAGGCCACAAGAGGAAGAGAGAGAGGGAAATGACCTGTCGGTGGAGCAGTGGGAACACACACAACATTTATCAATTAAGTTTGCTGTCTTATGTGGACGTGCTCATGCTTCCCTAAAACCATTACGATAGTAACATCAAAGATCACTGATCACAGATCATCATAACAGACATAATAATAATAAACCAGGTTAAAATACTGTACAAATCATTAAAATTTGACCTAGGACACAAAATGAGAACATGCTGTTGGAAAAATGGTGCAGATAGACTTGCTTGAGGCAGGTTAGCCACAAAATTTTAGCCCAATGGAAATGCAGTATGTATGAAGCACAATAAATTGCAGAAGGATAAAATGAGTTATGTCTGTATATAGAAATAGAATTAATTTAATTGTGTTTATGCTAAATTCTGTGACCTTAATGGACTCACTTCTTAATTTTAGGAGGTTGCTAAAATAAATTTGTTTGGATTTCTATGTAGACAGTGATGTCTATTGTAAGTAGGGACTGTTCTATTTTTTCCATCCTGGCCTGTATGTCCTTTATTTTCTTGTCTTATTGTACAGTGTGTAACTTCCAGCACTGTTTTGCATAAGGATGATAATAGCAGATATAGTTCCTTTATTCTTGATTTTAGAGAGAAACCATTCAGTTTTTCACCACTAAATATGATGTTAGTATAGCTATGTCCTACATAACACTTTGGTCAGTGATGGACTGCATATTTGAGAGTGGTCCCCCAAGATTATAATGGGGGGGAAAACTCATATTGCCAAGTGATGTCTTAGCCATGATAATGTTGTAACACAATGCATTACTTACATGTTTGTGGGATTGCTGCTGTAAACAATCCTACTGCACTCCCGGTGTGATAGAAAAGCAAACAACTATGCATTTTACTATGCATTTACAACATTCTACTAAACTTTTTGTCGTTATTTTATTTTATTTTATTTTGGGGATGGAGTCTTGCTCTGTTGCCCAGGCTGGAGTGCAGTGGTGCAATCTCAGCTCACTGCAACCTCTGCCTCCTGGGTTCAAGTGATTCTTGTGTCTCAGCCTCACAAGTAGGTGAGATTACAGGTGTGCAGCACCATGCTTGGCCAATTTTTTATATTTTTGGTAGAGATGGGGTTTCACCATTTTGGTCAGGCTTTTCTTGAACTCCTGACTGCAAATGATGTGCCTACCTCAGCCTCCCAAAGTACTGAGATTACAGGTGTGAACCACTGTACCTGGCCTTTGTCATTATTTTAGAGTGTACTCCTTTTGCTTATAAAAATGTTAAGTCCTAAACAGTCTCAGGCAAGTCCATCTAGAGGTATTCCAGAAGAAGGCATTGCTATCATAGGAGACGACATCTTCATTCATGCTCTTACCCGTGAAGACCTTTCAGTGGGACAAGATGTGCAGGTGGAAGACTGATATCGATGATCTTGATACTAGGTAGACTTAGGCTGATGTATTTGTGTCTTAGTTTTCAATAACAAAGTTTTAAAAAGTAAATAACAAAAATAAACAGTTTCACAAGTAGCAAAATGTTTGTAGAATAAAGACATAAAAAAAGAAAACCTTTTGTGCAGCTTCCTAATATTTGTGTTTTAAGTGGTGTTATTACAAAGTAAAATCAAATTATTATTAAAAATTAAAAAGTTGATAAAGTAAAAGTTATAGTAAGCTAAGGTTAATTTATTGTTGAAGAAAGAAAAATGTTTTAATGAATTCAGTGTAGCCTAAGTGTACAGTGTTTATAAAGTCTACAGTATCGTACAGTAATGTCCTAGGGCTTCATATTCACTCACCACTCACTCACTCACCCAGGCAACTTCCAGTCCTGTAAGCTCCATTTATGGTAAATGCCATATACAGATGTACCATTTAAAAAATCTTTCATGTTATATTTTTTTTTTACTGTGCATTTTATGTATTTAGATATGCTTAGATACATAAATACCACAGTTGGTGACTTTTACCAAATGGTTACCATAAATTTAACACTTTATTATAATAGCCTATAGTATTCAGTATAGTAATACGTTATACAGGTTTGTCACCTAGGAGTGATGAGCTCTTCGGTATAGCCTAGGTGTATAGTGGCTACTATATGTCCCATCTAGATCTGTGTAAGTACACTCTAGGACGTTCCCACAATGACAAAATCACTTGACCGCACATTTTTCAGAATGTATCCGCATCGTTAAACAACACATGACTTTATAATGTTAGCTTTTTGTAGATGCTTTTTACCACGTGGTTAAAGTTTCCTCTATTCTCGCTTTATAGAGAGCTTTTATTGTGAATGGATATCAAAATGTGTTAAATGTTTATTATGTATCAACATATAATGTAACTTTCCTTCTTTTGTTTGTTAACATGGTGGATTATTTTGATTGACTTTGTGACTTTGTGAGATTTAATCAGGCTTGTTTTTCTGGAAATAATCCCCCACTGGACATGGGTCAGTTTTGAAAAATATACTGTAGAAGTCTATTTGTTAAGTAAGTTATATGTATCTTTATATATATATGTATCTATGTGTGTGGATGTATGTGTACACACACTCTCTCTCCTGGTTTTGGTATCAGTGTAATAATAGCTTCAAAAAGTAAATTGGGAAATGTTCTTTTACTGTTTTCTGGAAAAGATAGTGTGGAATTGCTGTTAACTTTTTTTAAAACACATCAGAATTCTCCAATGAAACCATCTAAACCTAGAGATCTTTTTTGGTAGTTTTAAAATTATGAATTCTATTTTCTTAATGGTTATAGAGTTCTTCAAATGATCTATTCCTGCGCGGTGAGTTGAGTTAGTTTGTGTTGCAGCAGGCACACTGCATTTTGTCTATTTTGTCTAAGCTGTCTAATTTATGTGTGTGGAGTGGTTTGTAATATTCCTTGATTGTCCTTTGTGATGTGCGGTGTCTGTAGTGATATCGCCTGTTTCATTATGATATTTAAAATTTGTGTCTTTTCCTTTTAATTTCTGCTTTAGTTTGTTAAATTTTATTAATCTCTTCACAGAGCTATCTCTTTGTTTCATTGATTTGACTATTGTTTTTATCTTTTAAATGTAAGCGTTTTCTGTTCTTATCTTCAATAATCCCCACCCTCTACTTGCTTTCAGTTTATTCTGCTCTTCTTTTTCTAGGTTCCTGAGGTGGAAATCTACTGCTCACTCGAGACTTTTCCTCTTTCCTAATGCATGCATTTATTGCTCTAACTTTCCTTCTCAGCACTTTGATATGTCACAGTTTCATGTTTATCCAGTCCAATATATTTTTAAAATTTTCCTTGAGACTTCTTCTTTGACTGAGAGATTATTTAGAAGTATGTTTTTAAATTTCCAAGTGTTTGGGACTTTTCATATCTTTCTTATGCTGATTTCCAATTGGATTCCCTACAATGATTTCTGGTTTTCACCTGCTCTGGATGATTACTATCTCTTAAATTTGCTGTGGTGAATTTTAGGGCCTAGGATAGCTCTATCTCACCATGTGTTTTGTCAGCACTCGAAAAAATATGTGTATTCTGCTGTTGTGTGGCATATTCTGTAAATGCCAAATAGATTCTTTTGGTTAATGGCATTTTGAGTTGTTTTATATTCTTGCTGATTTTTTCCCCTCTTTTTAAAAATATGAAGTGCCTCGCAAAATTTTGTGTAATCTATATGCAGGAGCCGTGTTAATCTTGTCTGCATCATTCTAATTTTAGAAAGTGCTGCCAAAGGCAACACTCCTTGCTGATTTTCTGTCTAGTTCTATCAATTATTGAAAAAGGCATGAGGAAGTTTCTAACTATAATTGTAGATTCATCTATATCTCCTTTCAGTTCTGGCAATTTTCTTTTTTTAAAAAAATCAATGAAAATTTATTTAATTAAGCGTAAAGTTACTTTCTCATTTATCTACAAACACACTGAATAAACCTCTTGGCATGAAGACACAGCCTTTAGAATTTAAAGCCTCCCCACCTGCAAGATTACATATATAAAACTCCCACTATTGTTGCTATAGTAGTGGATTAGTTCCTGAGATTAAAAGTTATATGATCTAGAATATAATAAAATGGAAATGATTTACTCATAGATATGTATTTAAATCATCTTTATTTACAAACTACTCAATACTAAGAACTATAATTCCATTAAACTTCAATTTGAGAAAAGTGTAATCACTTAAGTAACAGCCGTTACTTAAACTGAAAATGAGATCAGTCTAAATTACTTTTGAAGAGAGCAAAAATATTGTCAGGTTTCTTGCTGTGGTTCTGGTTCTTCAGTAGCAGGCTCCTTGGAAGGCAGAATCAACCCTGAAGGGAACTCGCTTCTACCTTCAGAATGTGGGGTTGGGGTAAAATCCAGGTCTTGGGTAAAGGTAAGGAGGAAAACCCCTCGGTGGACAGATGTTTCTCACTGCAAATGGAGCACGTGGTGGACCTGGGAAATCCCTTGGTGGACAGTAATAACCTCGAGACGCTCCAAACATGGTTCCTGGAGGAGGTGGGGGGAAAGGAGGTCCTCTTCTCATGAATGGGCCTCTTGTATTCACAGGAAACAATGGACCTCTGATTGGAGCCAGAGGTGGAGCAACAAAGCCGGTACCAGTTCCTTCATTTTCAGCAGGGAGAGATGAATCAGGCACATTTAAATTACCAGGATCATCTTCGGCATCATTTCTACTGGATTCCATTTCTGAAGGCATTGACCCATCCATTTTATCCAAAGAAGGCATATTAAAACTTCTGAGCTCCGCTGGCCCAGACAGTCCATCAGAATGAGAATAAAATCTGTCCTCCCTTTGTGGAGGAGGAGCTGAATCAGGATATGATTGTCCTGGTGGAGGAAACATCATTCTACGGTCAGGTTCCCACGGAGATGACAGGGACCCAGTGTCAGGAGGAGCCCTGTGAGGATCGGTTAACGTATCGCAGCCTGGTTCTCGTCTTTCATTGGTAATCTGATGGTCCAGAGGATTCCCTGGGCCTCTTGGGCCTCTTCCTCCTCCCCCCGGAAGCACAGGTGAGGGTCTCAGTGGACCCTCCAACAGAGTTTGAGGAGACAGAAAAGCTCTTGTTTCAGATGAAGGCTGACCCAATGGTGAGGGACCACATGGGGAATGCTCTCTGCCAAATGCTGTATTGGAAACATCAGGTGCACAAAGATCTTTTTCTAAAAGTTCAAATTTAAACTCTGTTTCAGTTAATTTTTGTCTGTTGTGAGCATTTTCTTTCCTTAAATCATTGAGGTTTCTTTCAGCAGTCTGAGCTGCCAACCAATTATCATGTCCTTTTTTCTCGTAGGAAATAGCCTGCCTTTGATAAAAATTAATAGTTCTCTTCAATTCTTCTTCAAGATCTTTGGCTAGCTTTCCGTAGGCCTCCAGCCCTTCAGTGGTGTGGCTGATCTTTTTTTCCACTTTAGAAAGTTTCTCTTCTTCCTGTATCTGGTAATTTTCCTCTACTGTCAATTTCCTGTGGAGTTTCATTTCATTTTCTTGATAGAATTCGGTCATTATTTTAAGTTTCTGTTGAAGCTTCTGATTCTCATGTTCAAAATACATGTTTTCTGACTGCAAAGATGCTTGTTGAGTCTGAAGATTTTTAATATGCTCTGTAAGCTCTTCCTTTGTTTTGTCAACTTCAGATAACTGAATAATAATGTGGTTTCTTTCTCCTTCGGAGGTTTTCAAAGAAACATTTAACTTAGCAGCGTGAATCAGTTTCTTCAAAGCTCCTTTTGGAGGATCATCTAAGTAAGCACCATTTTCCGATTCACTGTTCACTTCTAATTCCAAGTTATCACCATCCATTATGTCCTCTCCAAGCACAGCAGCCTGATCTTTCATGTTTAGCAAGCATCCAGTCAGAGTCTCGATGTGATTTTCTTTATCATTTAGAACTTTTTCTGCGTGTGCTTTGGAGTCTTCGAGTGTTATTTTCTGTTTGTTAAGTTCACTCACTTGTTCTTTCCATACTTCAGCTTCTTGCAAAAGCTGCTTCTGGCTTTCCTGAAGTTGAGAATTTTCATTCAAAGCATCTTTTATTGCTATCTTACGTCGTTCTTCACTCATGTTAAATATCTTGCAGATTATTTTGGCTTCAGCTATTTGTGATTTGAGGGATTTTGACTCATCTTCTAGAGACTGTATCCTTTTTGAAATATCTGCCATCAATTCATCTTGTTGAGAATGTTTCGATTTCTCTTTTTTGAAGTATTTTTCTAGACAGAGGATTTCATCCTCAAGTTCAGAATTGGACCTGTTCAGCTTTTCACAGGTTGCCTCCAAACTTCGTGCTTCTGCTGCCACTTTCTCAAAGCTGGCATCCTCTAAAGATGACTCTACTTCACAGGCTTCGTGCTCTTTTTGAATAAGGCTAAATTTTTCAAGTAGTTTACATTTTTCTTTAATTAGTCCAGAAAGCGTTACAGCAAGTTGTTTTTCTCTTCCCACATAAAGCCGACTCCTAACGGATCTAAAACCTCTCCACAGAAAAAGGAGAACGGCAAAAAATCCAACGACAGTTGCACATACCACCAGTTCCCATGGAAAACCATAAGGATTCGAATATGGTCTCCTACTTTGAGGCAGTGCTGCCAGAAGGGTGCTTAGCTCCTCCAGGACCAGCCCCAGATAGGGCTGAGGCGTAGCGCCGGGCTCCTCCATAGCGCCGAGGCTGCTCTGGGGTCTCCGCAGTAACACTGGCCACAACAAGCGGTGGAGAACACGCAGCTTGGGGTCTGGAATCCGAATCCGCACGCGGCAACCAAGCGGGGCGGACCACTGCTGGGTTGGCTGCGGGGGGATCTGGGGAACGCGGGCACCCCACAGGCCTCACAGGCCCATGCTGCTGTCCCCGCATCCCCCTGCCCCCTTGTTACACTTGACATCCTGAGGCAGCGCAGGTCCCCGCCTGACCCGCCTTAGTTCTGGCAGTGTTCACATGACATATTTTGTAGCTCTGTTGTTTGGTGAGTGCACTTTTAAAATTGCTGTCTTCTTCATGGATTAAACCTTTGATCATTATATAATCTCTCTGTTTCTGGTAATTTTCTTTGCTTTATCTGATATACATACAGGCACTTTTGCTTTCCTTGCATTAATGTTTGTGTAATATATCTTTTTTCATCCTTTTAATTTGGCCTGCCCTGTATTGGTAAATTTCAAGTGAGTTTCTTGTTCACAGCATACAAGAAATATATATGAAAGAGTCATTCTTTTAAATAGACTTTTCTATTACCTGTGTCTTGGTAGACCATTCATAATTAATCTAATTATGGATATTTTAGTGCATAAGCCTGACATTTTTTGTTTTCTGTATCAATTCTTGTTTCTCTGTTTATTTTTCATGACTTCCTGTGGGTTATTTGAATATTTGTTTTAGAATTCCATTTTGTTATTCTGTGTTCATAGTATATCTTCTTTTTTATAGTTTTTTAGGTTGCATTTTATAGCTTAGTATATATTCCTTTATATATACATTATCACACTAAATTGGTGTCATCTGTATTCTAGTTTGAGTGAAGTATAGCAACCCTCTGTCATATTATGTCTCTTTACCATCTCAAATTTGTAGTATAATTGTCTTACATACATTTAGAATAGCACTAGACAATGCTATGATTTTTGCTTGAAACATCAAACATAATTTAGGAAATTAGATTCTGTGAAAATAAAGTGAACATTTTAGAGCTGCCAGAAAGAAATCTGACACAACCTGTTTTGTCTTTCATTTTTTCTTTCTTTCCTTTATATTGATCATAGATATTATGATGCCCTATCTATTAACTCCAATATCTGGATTATCTATGAATTTGTTTTTAATAACTGATTTATTTCTCATCAGTCTGTTTTTCTTGCTTTTTTGTATATTTGGTATTTTTTTAAGTATGCTGAATTTATGGCTAATATGATATTGAAATACTCAAGAATTTTGAATTTTTTATCTGGGCAGAAGTTGTAATTACTTGTAGATCATCTTGCTGCTCTCAAGACCTAGTTTTAAGCTGTGTTACGGTAATGATATTTTATTTTCCTCTTAGAACATATGCTTCACTCCTAGGATACTGTGCCTCTCCTAAGAGAATTTTTAGAGTCCAAGTGAGTTTCTCAGTTGTTTACCAACATTTCCCCATCTGGCTGGATCTGAACTCCAGTAGCTTTCCAGGAAATTTTCAGTCCCTGATGATCTCTTCTGCTTTCTCTATGCCAGCTGTTGTTTTCTACTAGGTCTCCTCTCTTCTTAACCAGCGGTCACATAGCTAAGAAGTCACAGAAGGACCAAAATGGCATCTACACACCTATTTCTAGGTTCTTTCTCTCTCCCATATGGTACATTGACCCCCAATTCCAAACCAATTTAGCAGCTTTGAACTCTATTCATTGTTTCTTTTGGTTCCCAAGACCACTAACCCCTGGTTGGGTCGCATTTTCCTGTACCAACGTCAGGAAGATGCCTTTCTGGAAAATCCTGGCAAATGTGGTACTAATCTCATCTGCCTCACCTTCCTTAAAGATCTCATACCTGACTTGCTACAACAATGTTCTTCAATGCCTGCTGATATGGTTTGGCTGTGACCCTACCCAGATCCCATCTTGAATTGTGGCTCCTATAATTCCCACACGTAGCCTGCCCACCTGAACCATGCTTAGGACCTGGTGAGAGGTAATTGAATCATGGGGGCGGGTCTTTCCTGTGCTGTTCTTGTGGTAGGTTAGGTTATCATAGCTTATGATATGTCTTCTTCTAAGACATTTATTTGAGCGTTGAGTGTTTTTTTCACTGTATAGATGTATTTAAGACACCCATTATCATAGCTTATCCTAGCCCACCTTAACCATGCTCAGAACACTAACATTAGCCTACAGTTGGGCAGAATAATCTTACGCAAAGTCTATATTATAGAAAGCTGTTGAATATTTTATGTAATTTACTGAATACTGTACTGAAAATGAAAAGATAATGGTAGCATGAGTACTTGAAATATGGTTTCTACTGAATACATATCACTTTCCCACCATTGTACAGTTGAAAATCTTAAGTGAAACCATTGTAAGTTGGTGACTCTCTACATTTATTTTACTACTTTCCCTTTTTCTTTTAATAATTAAAAGGCATAATAAGGTAAAATATTATTGCCTAAAAATACTCTGCTGCTCTGGAAAATAAAAAAGGCAGAAGTTTCAAAGAAATCTTTCAAGAGATATAAAACTCATATGAAAATGAGATAATTAAAGAATAACTATGTAATTATGCATGTTGTAAAATACAAATTGGAGGTGGGAAGAGAGACTGTAGATGCGCCGTGAAAATGAAAGCAGAAATAAAGTAGGAATGGAAACATTTATATAGGAGTTGTGACATATAGTATCTTATTTTTGTTCAACACTAAATAGTTTTCAAGTCTAGCAGAGGACTTGGAAATTATAAGCTACTCAACAGTGAATCTCAGAGTTTTCTCCATTCATCTCACTGTTAGTCTTATATAAATATACAGCTCTGTAATGATTATATGTATCAATTTTTTTTTCCAGTCAAGGAGTTTCCTTCCTCATGTTCATTTTTTTTTTAAAAATACCACTTGGTACTACATGATGTGAATGGCTATGGTTGAACTGGTTACTTACGGTAATAGGCTAACATGTTGTTTTGGCAATTAAACAATAAAAAAGATGTTCTTTATTAAGATATGAATCTATTTCTTAAAGAAATGGGTTCCATAGATTTCCATAGCATTAACCATGTTGGTAATTCAAATGACTCATCACTGAACAAAAATGCTCAACCTCAGAGACTATCCTTGCACATAAAAATTTTTCTTATTTTCAGTTGAGTATTGGCCAACTCATATCAAACACTGTTGGTAGATTTGTTTTTTTTGAGATGGCAATTAGAGGCTTTTAGCATGCCACAGTCACTTGGAAATAGCAAGGCAGTGCATAAAGATAAATTCTGTGAGCTTTAATTCAAGAAGGAAAACGGAGATCCACTGGAATTGTGAAGAACGCTCCAGATCCCGAGGAGGAGAACGCTGGCAAACAGCCACCATAATGCTGTCCAGCTGATAAAAGTGAATGAAGTCCCAGCACATGAGAGGTAGAAGCTTCCCTCTGTGACTCACGTTTCCACTGGGGATCTGAGCAACCCAGGCTGAGAGAGAGCACTTTGTTTCTCTCAGATCCTGGAGCTAACTTCGCGAGAGGCTTGGAGACACTGACAGAGACAGACACTGGAAAAAGCTACAGGCGTTTTCCCAGCCCCAGGACAGAGAACAGGACACCATTTTTAACTTGGGTGCATCTAAAGTTAGCCGTTCTTAAAAATGGAAGTTATTTAATTCGAAATAATTTAGAGGAAACATATGGTAGTCTCTACTGTGTTTAAGTTATTTTCAGTCCTAATCTGGCAATTATTTAAAAACCACATTTAGAAAGGATGGTCATCCTATTTAGCATAGAATTAAAATAGTGTCATGGGATAATAGATTCCTAAAATCAATTTTATTCTAGAATACCTACATCGATTTCTGACTCTTCTAAAGACTCTAATAGATTTCACTAATTTAAAAGTATTTACATTATCTGGTGGTTTATTTTTAGGGTAAACAACTTATAATTCCTAGACCTTTATGTTAGTTATTAATTTAATACATTTATTTACTTTTCTTTCCATATGAGGAATTTTCTGACACCTGACAATTTTAGATCACAGGTCAAAGTTTCAGAAAGCTGATTCATAGTGGGACTAAAAAGGCTCATGTCTTACTTGAGAATATGACATTCATTTTCCTACTTCTTTTTGAAAATTAAAAAAAGGAAACATCATGTAAATGACTAAGAAACTAAAAGCTAAAGGTAAGCATTTTAATTATGTTAATATGTGAATAACTAACCATTTTCATGTTCATATATTGACCTACAATATATTAGAAATAAAAAATTATAAGAAATAAACATTATACTTACCCAGGGTTTTCATTTGGCAGTAATAGTCATGAATATTTCCCGTGTCAAAAATCTTCTTCTGAGACATTTATTTGAGCGTTGAGTGTTTTTTTCACTGTATAGATGTATTTAAACCTAGTGAATCTCATTTTCTGACAATTAGATTATGGATCATATCCATTTTGTTTACTATGGTATATTGTGGGGCTGTATATCTACTTTCATGTGTGTAATATGTATGTAATTATATATCTATATAAGTACATATACATTATGTATATAAAATACACATAGACACACACATAAAATCAGATATTTTAAATTAAAAGCTTAGGATATATTCCTAGGAGTGGAATTTCCAAGTGAAAGAGCACTCTTCATTTGCTTGTTAAAAAAGAAATAAAGTCACATAAAAGCAGTTGATCTTTTTTCTTTTTTTTTTCCCCCAGAGGGAGTCTCACTCTGTCACCCAGGCTGGAGTGCAATGGTGTGACCTCAGCCCACTGCAACCTCTGCCTCCCAGGTTCAAGTGATTCTCGTGCCTCAGCCTCCCGAGTAGCTGGGATTACAGGTGCGCGCCACCACGCTTGGCTAATTTTTGTATTTTTAGTAGAGATAGGGTTTCACCGTGTTGGCCAGGCTGGTCTCAAACTGCTGCAATTACAGGTGTGAGCCACTGCACCCCGCCCAGTTGATTTTTTGTTTGTTTGTTTGTTTTTTTGAGACGGAGTGCCACTTTTGTTGTCCAGGCTGGAGTGCAGTGGTGCAATTTTGGCTCACTGAAACCTCTGCCTCTCGGGTTCAGGCGATTCTCCTGCCTCAGCCTCCCAAGTAGCTGGGATTACAGGCGCCTGCCACCACACCTGGCTAATTTTTATAATTTTAGTAGAGACAGGGTTTCACCATGTTGGCCAGGCTGGTCTCGAACTCCTGACCTCAGGTGATCCGCCAGCCCTGGCCTCCCGAAGTGCTGAGATTACAGGTGTGAGCCACCGTGCCAGGCCCAGTTGATCTTTTAAACCTCACCTTGGGGAAGAAACC
>NW_012115154.1:12494348-12504525 GCF_000951035.1 Colobus angolensis palliatus | reverse complement strand
AGTTTTTGTATTTTTAGTAGAGACGGGGTTTCACCGTGTTAGCCAGGATGGTCTCGATCTCCTGACCTCGTGATCCTCCCGTCTCGGCCTCCCAAAGTGCTGGGATTACAGGCTTGAGCCACCGCGCCCGGCCGCTTCTTCTTACCATTACTTGATAAGTGGTAAATGAGAAAACAACAACATAAAAGAAAAACACAGGCTACTCAGACTTGAATTCAACCTGTGACTTCAGGAAGCTGTGACTTCAGGGAGATTTGCTTTGCCCCAGCTGCTAGCAGCCAGCCTCCAGCTATCAGGTCCCTCAGGGTTTGCCTCAGGCCCAGAGAAGCCTCATCCTAGTGCATATGCTTCTGGTGTGGCCCACGTCCAAAGACTGATTGGGGTGGGGATATAAAGGACCAGGCATTCTGGCTCAACATGGGAAAACTGATGGGCCTTAGGTGTTTCAGAGCTGCCTGTGGGGTTGAATGAGTCTTTGCTGCAGTTACGTTGTAGGTTTTCTGTCTCCTCCTCCCTTCCACAAGCGTTTATCCCTTATAAACATCCTGCCTGTCAGACTCCACCTTGGTGGCCACTTCTGGAGGATTCAGCCTGGGACAGACTGAGAGACCTTCATCTTTCCCTAATTACCAGCCTGAAGAATTTGCCTCATCCTACCATCTGGGGATCATATACCTCACTCTTTAGAATCTCTTCCCGCTACTCATCTGCCACAAGAGACACACCCAGGGCCTTAGTGCATTTATACTGCAATGATTTATTTAAATTCACACAAAGTCAGATGTGGGACAAGCACCCCTTTCTCATCTTGTAGTTATGTCTTATGAACACAGATTCTTAGTGGATCACAGTAGTGAGACCGACACTTATTTCTCACAGTGCTGGAGGCTGGAAGTCCAAGATCAAGGTGCTGGCAGATTCAGTGTGTGGTGAGGTCCAACTTTCAGGTTCATAGATGGTACTTTCTAATTGTGTCCTCACATGGTGTCTTAGTCCGTTTTTGCACTGCTGTAAAGAAATAACCAAGACTGCGTAATTTATAAAGGCAGGAGGTTTAATTAACTCACAGTTCCCTATGGCTGGGGAGGCCTCAGGAAACACAATCATGGCAGAAGGGGAAGCAGGCACCTTCTTCACAAGGCAGCAGGAGCAAGAGGAGCAAGCAAAAGAGGAGCTTGCCAAACGCATAAAATAATCAGATCTCGTGAGAACTCACTCACTATCACGAGAACAGCATGGGGGAAACCGCCCCCATGATCCAGTCATCTCCCACTAGGTTCCTCCCTCAACACCTGGGGATTACAATTCAGAATGAAATTATGATTCCAGATTGCAAAGCCAAATTATATCATGTGGCATAGAAGTAAGGAACCTCTCTGGTATCTGTTTGTAAGGACTCTATTTTTTGGCCTAATCACATCCTAAAAGCCCTACTTCCTCCTACTATCACATTGGCGATTAGGTTTCAGTGAATTTTGAGGGGGACACAAACATTCACACCATAGTAATAATATTAGATTTAGCTCCAAAAAATTGACAAGAGTTCAGAACTGGGAAGAAACATCAATAACGCATACATCTTTTCAGACCTTATTAGAAACAGTCAGCAATAATGAAAACACATTTCATATCTAAACAGAAAGGTTAACAATGTATGTGATGATAACCTATTTCCATAAAGTAGGAATATTTACATCTTAGACATCATCTTGCTTCCCAGATTATCTCACTTTTAATTGTGGTTATTTCTGATTTTAAATTAAGAAATATTTTGATTCTCATCTCAGTTGCCATCGTATACATTTTGTATCTAAAAACTGAGCAAATAGCTGGGCATGGTGGTGCACGTCTGTTATCCAAGCTATTCAGGAGGCTGAGGCAGGCAAATCTCTTGAACCCAGGAGGTGGAGGTTGCAGTGAACTAAGATCACACCATTGCACTCCAGCCTGGGTGACAGAGGGAGACTCTGTCTTAAAAAAAAAAGAAAAAGAAAAGAAAAAGAAAAAGAAAACTGAGCGAAATCTAAAAATAGAAGTTAAGATGTCACAGAATAGTGATAAGCTATTACAGCACTGAAAGAGAGAAGAAAATGTGAAGGTAATTGATGGTTGAATGACAACCTCAACTTGTCGAAAGAAATGATGAAAATGAGCATCAGTTAGTTGAAATAAATGGTATAGCCAGTATGAACATTTCTTTGGGCAGTGGTTTCCATTGAACATACACTATAAAAATCTCTGAAAAGTATTCCTTGAGCTATTTTTATTTATTTATTTTTTGAGACAGGGTCTCACTCTGACACCCAGGCTGGAGTGCAGTGGCACAATCATGGCTCACTGCAGCCCCAGCTTCCTGATGTCAAGGGATCCTTCCACCTCAGCTGCCTGAGTAGCTGGAACCATAGGCAGGCAGCATCAAGCTCAGCTAATTTTGAATATTTTTGTGGAAATGGGATCTCGCTATGTTGCCCAGGATGGTTTCAAATTCTTGGGCTCAGGTGATCCTCCTGCCTCAGCTTCCCAAAGTGCTGGGATTCCAGGCATGAGCCAGTGCACCTGGCCTGTTTCTTCAGCTAAAGAAGATACTATATTTCTTCATCTCAATGGTATTTTCAGAAAACAGCCAGCAGCATTGTCATTCATCCTACCAACTCTAGGACCATATTTATTTTTTCTAAAAGACAGATCTAGCAAGGTATAATACCTGTCAACACTGAAAGACAAAATGGGAGACTATCAAACAGAAATAACTGTAAGTCAACATCAACCTGACTGTTTCAGAAAAGTCAATACAAGGTCACTGACAGACACTGTCACTAGGACTTTTTGCTTGTTTTGAGGGCTATTGACACTTGCTCAGTATTATCAAGATTCGTAGCAAATGTTATGGTAAAAATTTTACTGGAGAAGTTATCCAGAAACACATATTCCTGTCCTTATCCTGCCATTACGTGATTTTCAATAAGTTAGCTAATATCTCGACATCAGTACTTTCATCCAGGGGTGTGAAGTCCTTTCATCTCTGTGAGAGCCACTTGCAGAGGCCGTGAGGCACAAGGAGTCTCTCATTTATTCCTCTCCTACTCATTTTTACATTTGTGCCAATTTTTTCTTTTGCCTTTGTCTCTGATCACTTTCACTGGGAGTGACACAGAGAATGATACCAAGGGGAGTCAGGAGACCCACGCTCGTGCTCCATCTAGGATAAGCTTCTTGTGGGAACACCTTTTTCTGCCAGCCCAGCTACTTTGAGCACAAACTGACTCAGTAAGACTATGTTATTTAATCCTGTAAATTGGTTAATACCATTAACCCACACTGCACACATGGATTATGAAGTTAGGGAAATGAAAAAAAAATTTCAACAGTCTAATGCCCACCAGCACAATGAATGATTTATATACACAGATGCTACATTTTCTAACTACTGAACTCATTTTCAAATGATCTTCAAGTGCTCTCTCAGAAAGCCTTCCCATGCTTACCCACTCTCACCCGTCCTCTGTAGCCCTCTAGAATTTCTGCTCATGTTCCCCTGGATACGACTCATCACCTCAGAAGAGAAGAACTTCTCTTTCTGTCTCTTGCTCTAAGATTTTTTAGATTATTGTAGGACTCTAATCTCAATAATTTCTTCAAAATGTCTTTACTATCTAGTAGTTTTAAAATTGATGCTCACGTGCTGCTCCATTGGACAGATGACATAAGAAGGCACTGACATTATTTTTCATTTGTCGTAGCACATTTAAATCCATATAAAGCTTACACATTAATATTTAAGACATGCAAATTAGTTCTTTCAAATATACTTTACCAGTGGAAAGCAGAAGCAGTAAATTAAGTGACTTGATAGCTGATGTGAAATAGATGAACCAGATATATAGAATTACTGTGAAACTCTAGCACATTACCTTCTGGAAATTATTTTGTAATGATAACCAAATGAGATAACATATTGTATAATTTATCCTTTTCTTCATACATTCCCTAATTCAGTCTCTAGCAGTATTCAGTCCTTATTAGTTTCTTATTCAATTCAATATGCATATATTAGTTTTCTATTCTTAATATTCTGTTAGAATAATAAATATATTCATGCTTATGTTCTCCTTTAATGACCTTATGATCCCAGTGGTCATATAAAATTTACATGCACTACCTAGTTGAGAAGAAATATAAAGCAATGATTAAATGCTAAAATAATTAGTAAAAATTAGAAACAGGATGTGATTTCATGGAGAGGGAAATCAGTGTAAGCAGGTTGGAAGAGCATGCTAGAATTTCATAAGGAAAGATGAGTGAAATTTGCATGGAAAGTTTACATCCCTCTTTCCCCAACATAGACCCAAGTGATAATGTCTTATGAATGTTTTTCCTCTTTTGACAATCAGGAGGTATCTGTGTTCCTCTCATTTTTGCTACTTATTTTCAATTACAGATTTTTATTTCTTCACATATGGATTGTCAAACCTGCTAAGTTCTCCTGAATCATGTATCTTACTTGCTGTAGCATGACCCTTGTGTACTGCCAATAGTATAATTTTCCTTACATGCCATATTTGTTCACTTTCACACTGCTGATGAAGACATACCCAAGACTGGGCAATTTACAAAAGAAAGAGGTTTATTGGACTTATAGTTCCACATGACTGGGGTGGCCTCACAATCATGGCAGAAGGTGAAAGGCATGACTCACATGGCGGCAGACAGGAGAAGTAAGTTTGTTCAGGGAAACTCCCCCTTATAGAACCATGAGATCTCATGAGACTTATTCACTATCACAAGAACAGCACACGAAAGGTCTGACTCCATGATTCAGTTACCTCCCACTGGGTCCCTCCAACAACATGTGGGAATTCAAGATGAGATTTGGGTGGGGACACAGACAACCCATATTATTCTGCCCCTGACTCCTCCCAAATCTCATCCTCACAACCAATCACGCCCTCCCAACAGTCCACCAAAGTCTTATCTCAGCATTAACTCAAAAGTCCATGTCCAAAGTCTCATCTGAGACAAGGCAAGTTCCTTCTGCCTATGAGCCTGTATAATCAAAAGCAAGTTAGTTACTTCCTAGATACAATGAGGTACAGGCATTGAGTAAATATAGCTGTTCCAAATGGGAGAAACTGGTCAAAACAAAGGGGCTCCAGGCCCTGTGCAAGTCTGAAATCCAGCAGGGCAGTCAAATCTTAAAGCTTGAAAATGATCTCCAGGTCATGCTGATGTAACAGATGGGTTCTAATGTTATTGGGCAGCTCCGCTCCTGTGGTTTTGCAAGGCACAGCCTCCCTCCAGCTGCATTCATGGGCTGGCGTTGAGTGTCTGTGGCTTTTCCAGGTGCACAGTGCAAGCTGACAGTGGATCTACCATTCTGTGTTCTGGAGGATGGTGGCCCTCTTCTCACAGCTCCACTAGGTGGTGCCCCAGTAGAGACTCTGTGGGGGCTCCAACCCCACATTTCCCTTCTGCACCACCCTAGCAGAGGTTCTCCATGAGAGCCCCACCCCTGCAGCAAGCTTCTGCCTGGACATTCGGGCATTTTCATACATCCTTTGAAATCTAGGCAGAGACTTCCAAACCCCAATTCTTGACTTTTGTGCACTGGTAGGCTTAACACCACATGGAAGTTGCTAAGGCTTGAGGGTTGCACACTCTGAAGCCATGGCCTGAGCTATACATTGGCCCCTTTCAGCTACAGCTGGAGTGACTGGGACGCAGGGCACCCAGGCCCTAGACTGCACACAGCATGGGAACCCTGGGCCCAGCCCACAAAACCACTTTTTCCTTCTAGGCCTCCAGACTTGTGATGGGAGGGGCTGCCATGAAGACCTCTGACATACCCTGGAGACATTTTCCTCATTGTCTTGGCAATTAACATTCAGCTCCTCATTACTTATGCAAATTTCTGCAGCTGGCTTGGATTTTTCAGAAAATAGGATTTTCTATTGCATTGTCAGGCTGCACATTTTCCAAACTTTTATGCTTTGCTTCCCTTATAAACTGAATGCCTTTAACAGCACCCAAGTCACCTCTTGAATGCTTTGCTGCTTAGAAATTTCTTCCACCATATACCCTAAATCATCTCTCTCAAGTTCAAAGTTCCACAAATCTCTACAGCAGGGGCAAAATGCCACCAATCTCTTTGCTAAAACATAACAAGTGTCATCTTTGCTCCAGTTCCCAACAAGTTTCTCATCTCCCTCTGAGACCACCTCAGCCTGGATTTCACTGTCCATATCATTATCGGCATTTTGATCAAAGCCATTCAACAAGTCTCTATGGAGTTTCAAACTTTCCTACATTTTCCTGTCTTCTTCTGAGCCCTACCAAACTGTTCCACCCTCTGCTTGTTACCCAGTTCCAAAGTCGCTTCCACATTTTTGGGTATCTTTTCAGCAGTGCTGCACTCCTGCTACCAGTTTACTGTGTTAGTTTGTTTTCATGCTGCTGATAAAGACATACCTGAGACTGGGCAATTTACAAAAGAAAGGTTTATTGGACTTACAGTTCCATGTTGCTGGGGAGGCCTCATAATCATGGCAGAAGGTGAAAGGGACATCTCACATGGTGGCAGACAAGATAAGAGAAATCTTTTGCAGGGAAACTCCCTCTTGTAGAACCCTCAGATCTGGTGAGACTTATTCACTATCACAAGAACAGCACAGGAAAGACCTGCCCACATGATTCAATTGCCTCCCACTGGATCCCTCCCACAACATATGGGAATTCAAATGAGATTTGGGTGGGGACACAGCCAAACCGTATCATATACTATTATTTATTTATATTTACTTATCTTTTTTATTCCAACTTTTATTTTAGGTTCAGGGAATACATGTGCAGGTTTGCTACCTGGGTATATTACACAATGCTGAGGTTTGATATATGAATGATCTTGTCACCCACCTATGAGCATAGTATCCAATAGTTAAATTCTCCCCTCTCTAGTAGTCCCCAGCTTCTGTTGTTACCATCTTTATATCCATGTGTATCCATTGTTTAGCTCCCACTTATCAATGAGAATATGTGGTATTTGGTTTTCTGTTCCTTCATTAATTTGCCTAGGATTAGGGCTCCAGCTGCATCTGTATTGCTGCAAAGGACACAAATTCATCCTTTTTATGAATACATAATATTCCATGGTGAATTTCTACCGCATTTGCTTTATCCCATCCACTGTCGATGGGCACTTAGGTTGATTCCATGTCTTTGCTATTGTCAATATTGCTCATGCAACCTTTTGCAATTTATCTTGTAAGAGACCTTTCAGCAGTACCTATTTTCTCAAAAATGTTCAGACCCTCATAAATGAAGTTATGCAAGATAAAGCTCATGTAAACCTCAAACAACCTTCAACATATGTATTACATTTGTGTTTCACAAATACAGTGAACAGATGATTAGCAGGGAGTTTAGTATGATGGAGGACACAAGATGAAGACAGCTGAAGCATTCTTTATATCATATTATATCATATAAAGAGGTCATATCAGTTCACAGAAAATATTCCAAAGAATGATGCAACTAATAAAAACTTAATATAAGGAACCAACAATATAAGGAATCAATATAAAGAATCAACAGGGAAATTGGTTCTCAGTGCAAATGAGAAAAATAATATGTTCACAACTTTGGCTCTAAGGAAATGATTCTGATTATGGGCTGAGAGAGAAGAATGAGACAAGCAAATCTGAACGCTCAGGACACAATTATTAACCTAAGACTTTTTACCATGTTGCTATACTACCAAGGACTAATTTCCCCAGGATTAACACACAGTTATCATAAAGGGGAAAAAAAAGCAGATTAAGGAAGAATGGCGAGAAACTTCTAGAAAGGGAAAAATGTTTTTATCAGATATGTAAGATGGGTGGTGCTCTTCCCTTGCATAATATCCAGGCTGGCAGAATGTGCATAGGCAAGATGAGAAAGTATCTTTGGGAGTTCTAAGCTTGCTTCTCCTGTGCTTTTAGGATCATCTAGATCTGCCCCTCAGAAAATGCAGGGAATCATGATACTACTTTAGTGTTCTTAAAAATAAAATCAAAGCATCTTAAAAACTCTACAGGAATGATTATCTGAGGGAAACAGAAAACAACCAACAATGGCTTCTGCAAAATCCTAGGGCACATGTTATGGTCTAAGCAGATCGCTACATAACATTGCTTCAGTAAAATCTGTGAATCAAGAAATTTGTTGGCAATACGAGAGTTGACGGATTACAGCTTTCAGTTCATGTGCTTTACACTGATAACTCATCTTCCTTTACCTTTGTAAGTGTGTGTTATGTCTTCAGGTGTGACATAACACTAAAGTCTGGGCTTCAGCTGATTCCCTAATGTACTGTACAGTCAGGTAACCAGTAACCACAGTACATTATAAATTCGTAGACCAAGATGATCAGAGATCTGTAAAAAAATAAAAATAAAAACAGTAATTGTTTTATAAAAGGTCTATCTAAACAAATATTTTAATAGACTATCATGAAATAAAAATAAAATAAATATACCAAATATCTGTTGTATTACTTCCATTTGATAATTGAGTGCTTCTTTGCACACCCCAATTTATGTTTTAACGGATCTGATAATTTTAGTTCCTTCTGGGAATCACAGGCTGCATGGTCACTTAAAGCAGTGGTCCCCAATCTTTGTGGCACCAGGGTGTGGTTTTGTGAAACACAATTTTTCCATGAATGGGGGTCAAGGGAAATGGTTTGGGGATGATTCAGGTACATTACATTTATTGTGCATTTTATTTCTATTATTATTACATTGTGATATTTAATGAAATAATTATACAACTCACCATAATGGAGAATCAGTGGGAGCCCTGAGTTTGTTTTCCCACAACCAGATGGTTCCATCTCAGGGTGATGGGAGACAGTGACAGATCATCAGGCATTAGATTCTCATAAGGAGCATGTAGTGTAGCTCCCTTGCATGTGCAGTTTGAGAGGGTTTGCACTTCTGTGAGAATCTAATGCTGCCACTGATCTGACAGGAAGCGGAGCTCAGGAGCAATGGAGAGTGACCAGAAATACAGATGAAGCTTTGCTCACTCACCTGCTGCTCACCTCTTGCTCTGCAGCCCAGTTCCTAACAGGTCATAGGCCAGCAGCAGTCCATGGCCCAGGGGATGGGGAGCCCCGACTCACAGTACCATGTTGGGGCACATGGTACCTACCAGGGTTCAGTGTGGAACCAGAAGAGCTGTGTCTCAAAAGAGAAGTTATGTTTGCTAGAGAAAATGATTTTACTCCAAGCAAGATGTTTGGTTTTTTTTTTTTTCATTTAGAAATTTTTAAACATAACCATATTGCATCTTCATTTTCCACACTCATACTGAATTTCATTGGACCCATTTTAGCTAGGTGCAGAATCTTCTCTTGTTCTGGGCCCCATTTTAAATTGGAAGTCTATGGAGTGTTCAGTAATTTTATTAGAAATGAACATTAAAATGGGGCATATATTACCTTAAGAGTGTTAAAGGGTCCCACAAACGTTGTATCTCTCTGTTAGTGTTAACAGTGGCAGAAATATTTCCTTTACTTTAAAGGTAATATTGCAACATGTCTCAAATATTGGACCTTAGAAATTTCAGTAGGGTGGCAGATCTTTCCATTCTTGTGAAGGCTATTTCTAATCGCCTTTTTAATTCCAATTTTACTGAAGTATAATTGACAAAAAGCATATATTTAAGATGTACAACTTGATATTTTAATATCTATGTATAGTGAAATAATCACCATAATTAAGCTAATTAAGACACTCATCATCTTACATAGTTACCTTTTGTGTGAGTGTGGTGAGAACACCTAAGATCTTAACAAATTTCAAGTATACATTACAGTGTTACTGACTATAGTAAAATTGTTGTACATTAGAGCTCCAGCATTTATTCTCTTTTTTTTTTTGAAACAGAGTCAGCTCTGTTGTCCAGGCTGGAGTGTGGTGTGATCTCTGCTCACTGCAACCTCTGCCTCCCAGGTTCAAGTGATTCTTGTGCCTCAGTCACCCAAGTGGCTGGGATTACAGGCGTGCACCACCACACCCAGCTAAATTTTGTATGTTTTAGCAGACATGGGTTTTCACTATGTTGGCCAGGCTGATCTCGAACTCCTGGCCTCAATTGTTCCACCTACCTCGACCTCCCAAAGTGCTGGGATTACAGG
>NW_012115154.1:12478965-12494170 GCF_000951035.1 Colobus angolensis palliatus | reverse complement strand
TCTGCCTCCCGGGTTTTACGCCATTCTCCTCTCTCAGCCTCCCGAGTAACTGGGACTACAGGCGCCCGCCACATCGCCCGGCTAGTTTTTTTATATTTTTTTTTAGTAGAGACGGGGTTTCACCGTGTTAGCCAGGATGGTCTCGGTCTCCTGACCTCGTGATCCACCCGTCTCGGGCTCCCAAAGTGCTGGGATTACAGGCTTGAGCCACTGCGCCCGGCCTATAACAGAAATTTTTAACCCTTTGACCAATATGCTCCCATTTCTCTCTCCCCCCAGCACCTCGCAGCAACCATTCTCCTCCCTGTTTCTATGAGTTTGACTCTTTTGCATTTTACATATAAGTGAGATCATGCATTATTTGTCTTTCTATATTTGGCTTATTTCACTTAACATAATGTCCTCTGGTTCATTCACGTTATCACAAATGGCAGGATTTCCCCTTTTTAAGATGGAATAATATTCTATTGTGTGTGTGTATACAAATGAGTGAATAATATTTTATTGTGTGTGTATACAAATGAATAAATAAGGAAAGTGGTGTGTGTGTGTGTGTGTGTGTGTATGAATGGAACCACAAAAATTCTAAGTAGCCAAAACAATCTTGAGTAATAACAAAGCTAGAGGCACCACAATTATTGATTTCAGAATATATTACAAAGCTTTAATAATCTAAACAGTGTGGAACTGGCATAAAAACAATGGAACAGAATAGAGAGCGATAAATAAATCTGCACATCTATGGGCAATTGGTGTTTGACAACGGTGCTGAGAACACACAATGGAGAAAGGATAGTCTTCAATAAGTGGTCTGGGAAAACTGCATATCTACATGCATAAATTGCACCCTTATCTTTTGTGTATGAACCCACATCACATACAAAAATGAACTCAAAATGGATTAAAGGCTTAAGTGTATTAATTTCAACCAGAGGCAGACTTCAGTGCAAGGAAAATTATCAAGGATAAAGTTAATAGATAGTACTAAAATCATCAATTCCCTAAGAAGACATAATACTTAATGTCTGTGTACCTAGTAAAATGTCAAAATACATGAGACAGAAACTGAAAGAACTGAAAGAAATACATGAGAAAGAAACTGACAGAAACTGAAAGAGGGAGATATATAAATGCACCCCTCTGTTAGTACTGAATGGGAGCAAATCACTATCCTCAATTTCAAACTCCATAATCCTGACTGTTGAAATCCCAGAAGATCAAATTCCTTAAATGAAGTCTAGAAAATTATAATCCTGAAATATCAAAATCCCAAAAATATAATTCTGGAAAAAAATACCTTAAAATTTTTTAAAAAAGATATTTATTTACATTTTTAAAGAGGATTTATTTAAGAAACATAAAAACATGACAGAACGTGTTATAGGCCAGTTTATGCAATAAAATAGGCAATAATATACATATTTTTGCAAGCATAAACACTCAAGTATGCTAATGACAGTTGCATGGGTATAACAATTTTGAACTGACAAGTTGTCTTCAGAAAGAAATAGGTCAAAAAGCAAAATGTATAAACGCATGTCACTATGGTTGATAATTGTGTGTACACCGAAATTTATAACTTCAGTCATATGAAATATTTTAATGGACAACCTAAGTCTTTTGGCAAGATCAAGCAAAAACCCTGGGGATGACACATTGCATCATTATACCAGTCACCCAAGGAGCTATGACCTCAAGAAATATTATCTTTCACAAATGCAGATGTGCAAAAGGACCTCTTGTAATTTACTGAGGAAGTTTCAATGTTTTTATGCATACTCACAATGCTTAAACATAAAGTCAATGTTGTCATAATACACGTTCACAAACTCAAATTTGCAAAAAATGCATAAAATAAATTAGAAGTATTTAAAACTCTTTACACAATTTATTCCTCCAGTACTGGGAATGAAGATTAAGTACACAGTATAATAGTTGTAAAAAATAATGCTGACAATATAAAATAGTGGAAAAAACTAAAATAAGAAAAACAAAGGAGAAAAAAATGCAAAAAAAAAAACCTAAAAAGAATATTTGACATAGGAAAAAGTGTATTACAGCACTAAGTTGTGGACAGTTGCATAGAGGTAGTCCATAAAATCTGGCCAACTTTCATTATCATTAACTATCTTTGAAGTCTTGCATCGTGATGAATAGCTGCTTTTGTTCTTTTAAAGCATGGCTCTCCTTGGAGACTATGTTCACATTCATCGTCTACATGGCATTGGTCTTTTTGAAATTCTTCTGTGATTCTATATACTTTGACATGAGAACTCCCAATTAAATGTTTCTGTTTTCTGTGGCATGCTTCTTTGTTATTCCGGTTATGCTAAAATTCATTCGGCATATACTCACATGCTGACCATGAATTTCTCAGCAACAATACTGGTGAATGAACAACAATTCCATTGCATAAGTGTCTTCTAATCTACTGTGCTTATAATTATTTTCAAACTAGTTGTTAACTTTGCTGGCTTCTTCAGACAAATGTGTCTTTAATTCATTAAAAGCTTCCGGGATTTCATCAGTTGGGAGAAATGCCAATGCAGACAAATTATATATTTTTAAACAAAAGCTTTTATTGGGTCTGTATCATGTGGCCAGTCCACTCATCTGAGTTTTCCACCAAATGCAAATGAAGACAATACCAAGGTAATAATTTTGCCTAACATGATGCAACTTTCAGGATGCAACTATCCTGCATACATCTGAACATGCACTGATCTCTTCCCCAGAATTCAGGTTTTCATCACTCTGAATTTTAACATATTAAGATTGTCATTTTTGGGATTTTAGACATCAGCTATTCTAGGCATTGGAGATTTTGATCTTTTGGCATTTCAACATTTGAAATTATGGTGTTTGGGATTTTTGTCTTTTGAGATTATAATCCAAATCTATAACGGACAGTTCCAGCAGGCAGAAAATTAGTAGGAGTACAGTTGAACTGAATAGCACCGTGAATCAACTGGACCTAACTGAAATGTACAGATTACTTCATCTAGCAATAGGAGAACACACATTTTTAAGTTCACATAAAATATTCAACAAGGTAGACCATATTCAGAGCCACAAAACACACCTTACCAAATATAAAAGAATAGAAATTATACAAAGTATGTTCTCATGCCACAGTGGAATTAAGCTAGTTATCAATAACAGAAAGACATCAGGAAAACCCCAATAATTGGAAATTTTAACAAAACCTTTCATAAAAAAATGCCTGGGTCAAAGAAATCGCAAGAGATATTTATAATATTGTTAAAATAAAAATACAATTTATATAAAAACTTGTGTGATGAAATAAAGCAGTGCTTAAAGAGAAACTTATAGCATTGAATGCATACATTAGAAAGGAAGAAAGAAAATCAAGAATCCAGGCTTCCACATAAGTTTCCATTTCGAGAAACTACAAAGGAAAAGCAAATTAGTGCTAAGAACAAAAAGTCAATAATAAACATTAGAGCAAAAATCAATGAAATTGAAAACAGAAAAATCAATAGAGAAGATCAGTACAATTGATAGCTCTCTAGCCAGATTAACTAAGAAACAAAGAAAGAAGACATAAATTACTAATACAGAGTTGAAGGAGTGACCATTATTATTGATCCCATGGACATTAACAGGATAATAAAGGAACATTTTGAACAACTCTATGCTTACAAATATGATGAACTAGATAAAGTAGAACTATTCTTTGAAAGGCACAATCCATCAAAATTCACAAAAGGTAAAAATAGATAATCTGAATAAGCTGATATCTATTAAATAAATTGAATCAAGAATTAATAACTTTCCTGAAGAAAAAGTATAAGGCCCAGATGGGTCCACTGGTGACTTCTAAACATTCAGGGAAGAAATTATACCAATTCCATACAATCTGTTCCAGGAAATGAAAGCAGACTGAATATTCCCCCAGCTAATTCTAGGAGTCCAGTACTACCTTAATACCAAAACTAGACAAACACATTACAGGTAGGGAAAACTACAGAGCGATACCACTCAAGAATATATGTGCAAATGTCCTCAACAAAATACTACCAAATAGAGTTTTATAATGTATACTGATCATAATACTGATATTACAATCATCATAATACATTATGATCAAGTGGGATTTATTCTGATATGCAAGGTTGAGTCAACATTCAAAAATCAATTAATGTAATCCATCAAATAAACAGACTAAAGAAGAAGAATCTATAGTTATATCAATTGATGCAAAGAGAGGAGTTGACAAATTTTAACACACATTCATTATAAAGAAAATCTCTAAGCAAAGTAAGGATAGGGTAGAACTTTCTCAACTTTATAAAAAAGATCTACAAATAACCTACAGGTAACATACGTCATACTAAGAAACTAAATGCTTTACACTAAAATCAGGAACATGGCAAGTGTGTCTCTTTTACCACTTCTGTTCAACGTTGTATGGTAAGCCCTTGCTAACGCATTAAGAAAAGAAAAGGAAATAAAGAGTCTACAGATTGGGGAAGAAGAAATAAAATTGTTTTTCTTCACAGATGACATGATTATTCATGTAGAAAATCCCCCCAAATTAGCAAAAATACTCCTGAAATTAAGAAATTATATAGTAAGGTTGTGTTGTAGGATATAAGGTTAACATACATATTGCTTTCTTACACTAGAAATGAGCAACTGGAATTTGAAATTAAAAAATATTATTCCATTTACATTAGCACTGCAAAATAAGTAATTAGGTATACATCTAACAAAACAGGTACAAGATTTATATAAGGGGAACTGAAAATACTTGATGAAAGAAATCAAAGATCTAAATAATGGAGAGATATTCCATGTATGTAGGAAGACTTATTTATTGTGAAGATTTCAGGTACTTCCAAATTTACTGATGGGTTCAATACAACCTCAATCAAATTTTAGCAAGTTATTTGTGGATATGGCAAACTGATTTTACAGTTTATATGGAAAGACAAAAGACGCAGAGTAGCCGCACAACGTTGAAAAAGAGGAATAAAGATGAATGAATGACACTATCTGATATAGTTTGGTTGTGTTCCCACCCAAAATCTCACCTTGAATTGTAATCCCCATAATCCCCACCTGTCAAGGGAGAGACCAAGTGGCAGTAATTGAATCATGGGGGCGATTTCCTCCATGCTGTTCTTGTGATAATGAGTGGATTCTCACGAGATCTGATGGTTTTATAGTTTTTGGTAGTTCCTCCTGCGTTCATTCTCCTTCCTGCTGCTTGTGAAGAAGGTGCCTTTCTTCCCTTTTGCCTTTTGCCATGTTTGTAAGTTTCCTGAGGCCTCCTTAGCCATGCTGAGCTGCGAATCAATTAAACTTCTTTCTCTTATAAATTACCCAATCTTGGGCAGTTCTCTATAGCCGTGTGAAAACGGACTAATACACTATCCAACTGCAAGCCTTTTTTAAAGCTGCGGTAATTACAGCTGTGTCGTATTGGCCAAAGAATAGATAAATCAAAAGAACAGAACAGAGAGCCCCTAAAAAATTCCAAACAATTATAGTCAACTGATCTTAGACAAAGGAGCAGTGGAAATTTAATGGAAAAAAAGGCTAATATTTTCAGTAAATGATGCTGGGATAACTGAACATGCAAAAATGCAAAAAAGAAAAACAAACAAACAAACAAACAAAACACAAAAAACCCCAAACCTGAACAGAGATATTGCATTTTATGCAGTTACCTCAGATGGATCATAGACTTACATGTTAAGTGCAAAATTATAAAACCCCTAGTGGAAAACAGAACACTTTATAGGTGACCTCATGATTGGCAATGCCTTTTTGGATTAAAAGAATAATCCATTGGAAAACAAATTGATAAGTTGAACTTCATTAAAACTGAAGTTTAAAAAAATGAAAAGATAAACCGTAGACTAGAATAAATATATTACAAAACAAATATAAAAAATAACTTGTGGAAAATATACAAGTAACTCTTATTACTCAACAATGAGCAAAAACAAAAACATTAAAAAAGTGGACAAAATATGTGAAGAGACACCTCACCAAAGAAGATATACAGATGGCAAGAAAGCACATGGAAATATTCTCAACATCATCTGTCGTCAGAAAATTTCATATTTAAATAAGAATGAAACACTCTTGTACACCTATTAAAATGGTGAAAATTTAAAACGCCGACAAAACTAAATACTGGTAAGGATGTGGAGCAACAGGAACTCTCCTTTATTGCAGGTAGGAATACAAATGGTACAGCCACTTTCGTAGACAGTTTGGAAATTTCCTATAAAACTAAGTGCATACTTCCCACATAATCCAGCATATTGCTTTCCTTGGTATTTACCCAAATGAGTTAAAAACTTATGCTAACCCAAAACCTATGTACAAATGTTTATAGTATCTGTATTCATAATCATTAAACCTCAGAAGTATCTAAGATGTATTTCAATAGGTGAGTGGAAAAACAAACTATGGTACTGATAGAGTTTGGGTATTGTTCCTTCTAAGTCTCATTTTAAAATGGAATTCCCACTATTGGAGGTGGGGAGTGGTAGGAGGTAATTGAATAATGAGGCAGATTTCTCATGAATGGCTTAGTGCCATCTCCTTGGTGCTGTCCTCATGATAATGAGAGGTCTCATAAGACCTGGTTCTTAAAAGTGTGTGACACCTCCCCGCTGTTGCTCCCACTCTCATCATTGAGATGTCTGCTCACGCTTCACCTTCTGCCATGATTGTAAGCCTCCTGAGGCTCTCATCAGAAGCAGACACCAGCACTTCTCTTCTTGTGCTGTCTGCAGAACTATGCGCCAATCAAACCTCTTTTCTTTATAAATTACCCAGTCTCAGGAATTTCTTTATAGCAATGCAAGAACAGCGTAATACAGGCACATCCAGAAAACGGAATATTCAGTGATAAAAAGTAATGAGTTACCAAGCCACAAAAAGACATGGAAGAACCTTAGTTAGTATAGCATATTTCTCACAAAGGAGCCATTCTTAAAGGGCTATATACTGTATGATCTCAACTAAATAATCTGGAAAAGGCAAAACTATCGAGATACTAAAAAGATTACCAGTTCCACGAGTTTTGGAGGAGGGAGAATGAGATAAATAGGTAGAGCACAGGGGATTTTTAGGGCAGTGAAACTAGTCTATATGCAGTATTATTGGATACATGACATTATACATTTGTTAAAACCTTTAGAATGCGCAACACAGTGGACCCTAATGTAAGCTATGAGCTATATTTAATGTTAATATACAAATATTGACCAACCAGTTGTAATAACTACCACACATAAGGCATGATATTAATTATAGGGGACACGATTCGTGTGGAGAGGGTTCAGAGGGTATATGTAACTCTTAGCTTAGCACTTAATTTTTCTGTAAACTTAAAATTACACTAAAAATGACATCCATTAATTTATTAGTAGATAAAAGGAAATTGGTAGATAAAAGGAAATTAATAGATAAAAGGAAATCAATAGATAAAGGGAAATTGAGACAATAGAACACCAAATTAAATCTGTTATTACTATTGGAGTTTATAATAAAGAGAATACTTTAAAAAATAAATGCTTTAGCTGATGACTATAGAAAAGCCACCTTTACTGATTGTACCATGATTAGCATAATAAGTGTTGCTCAGTCTTGTTTCACAAATCCAAATAACTTTTTACCAACATGAAAGGTAGGCAATGTTGCTTCATATCTCTTGTTGTTTCATATCTCTTGTTGTTTCATATCTCTTGTTGTCATCACAACCCCTCTTAAGATAAATTGAATATTACCTAAGATCCCCTACAGGTGATTCAATCTTGTCATATTGGTAATTACCATAACCCATGAATAAATGTAAAGTTAGAGCCAGGCTCAGAACTCTTGCCTTCCAGACCATTTAAACATTTTCAAATGGATTTCATTCACTTGGTCATACCATACAGCTTGAAATATACTTTGTAATTGTCTATCTATTTCCTTCCTTCTTTCCTTCCTTCCTTCCTTCCTTCCTTCCTTCCTTCCTTCTTTTTCTTTCTCATTGAAGTTTTCCACAATGTTTTCTTGTTTACTTTTCTGAATTATTCCCAAAAGGAATTTATAATTTCTCAGTCATTTATTTCATTGTCCTCATCATCAGTGAAGTAGAAACACATTGCTCTACATTACTAAAGTTCTGGTTTCTCTTGGAAGATTTTTCTTATAATATTGATTTTAATCTACCGTTTTCAGATGCTACCAGGTAATGATAGGATTTACATATGTCCTGATTGATTAGTGAATAGTAATGTGTTGATGTAACTTTCTGTTGGATACTATACTCACTTCCTGGGTGATGGGTTCAATCACACACCAAATTTCAGCATAACATGATAAACCATGTAACAAACCCGCACATGTACCCCCTGAATCTAAAACAACAGTTGAAATTATAAAATAATAAGTATTTTATCTCCACGTAATCCTATTTCTGACTTTTTAAAAGATGTCATTATTTTAAACAAAAAATTAGATGTTCTAATGTAGCTATCCTGTATCCTAACAAGACTACTTAATATAGGAAGATGGGTATACCCAGGAAATTTGTTCCCATTTTCAGGGCCAAAATTTAGGTAATTTTCATTCTTAAGTGAAGCCTCTTCTTGTGGACTTTTTCTGAGTTGTATTGTGCAAGCAAACCACATCTCATAAAGGTAGATCAACTAAACCAAAATTCTCTCCTCATTCACATGGTCCTCTTTTTCTGCAGTGCTCTGTATAAGGCACCCTTCACCTGAGCATTCTGCAGGCTGTAGGTGAGGGGATTCAGCAATGGGTTGAAAAGGCTGTAAAACAAGGTGAGGATTTTCTGCTGTTCCTGTCGTTGACTGTTATCTGGGACCAGGTAAACCACCATGTCTATGCCAAAGTAGAGCCCAACCACACAGAGGTGGGAGGAGCAGGTGGAAAAGGCTTTTTTTGCGGCCCTCCTTTGACTGTATCTTCAGGATGGCCAAGAGGATACGCATGTAGGAGATCAGCATCAAGGAAAGGGGCCCGACTAAGACCAACACACAACCAGCAAAGACAAAAATTGCGTTAATCCAGGTGTCTGCACAGGCCAGTTTGAGGACAGATAGAATTTCACAGAAGAAGTGGTTCACCTCCTGGGGTCCACAGAAGGGCAGCCTTAGAAGGAGTATTAGATTTATGAGGGCCGGGGAAAATCCACATGCCCAGGAAGTAACAGCCAGGACTGTGCACACTCTCCAGTTCATGGTAGTGTAATGCAGGGGATGGCAGATCGTCACAAACCTATCATAGGACATCACCAGCAAAATCAGGCACTCTGCAGCAGCAAAAGTCAAATACAAAGCCGTCTGCCTAATGGCAAGAGATGAAGGAGATAGTTTTCTTTGTGTTGCACTAGGATTTTCAGCATGTTGAGCAAATTGCTGGAAGCATAGGATATGTCAATGATGGCCAAGTGTGAGAGGAAGAAGTACATGGGGGTGCGTAGTCTGGGATCCACACAGATGAGCCCCAAGATCATGCCATTTGCCAGCAGGCTGAAGAGATATAACAGGGAGAAGATCCAGAAGAGGAGTACTTCCATCTCCACACTGAGCTGGAATCCAACCAGGATGAATTCTGTGACCCATGACTGGTTGTCCCCCATTCCTTAATGACACTTTGTAAAGGACCAGTGTGATGAAAGATCAGGGTTGGAGAATCAAAGAGAATGAGTTATTTATTTCAAAATGAGCTCAGAGGAAGCATATATATATTTGTGCCTACTTAACTCACCTTTCCCCTCCAGTGCTTCTTTCTGTTTTTGTTTTTACCTTTTTACTGTAAAGTAATTCAAACCTTCAGATAAGTATCAAGAATTAGAAACAGTTCTCTCATACACACTTCATCTAGATTCAACAATTGTTAATAATTTTTTCATATTTACTTGTTCCCTTTTTGTCTATATTAATATATATATATTTTTCTGGGACACTTAAGACTAGTGTGTATCTATGATACCAGTTTATCCCTCAGTTCTGTATTTTATCCAAGAACAAAGGGATTCACTTATCTAACCACAGTACCATTATCAAAATCAGGAAATGTGATCTTGACATAATATTGTTTTCTAAACAGAGCATCTTCTGTCCTTCCTGTCCAAGATGTGATGCAACATCCCATAGTATAGTTAATCTATTCTGATCTGAGATAACTACCCAGACACTCTCTCTCTGTCTAGACATTAAAATTTTTGAAAAGTAAGAACAAGTTGTTTCACAGAATGTTCTCAGAATGAGTTTTCTATTGACCCTCCATATTTTTATCCAGACTTTAAATTTTTAACAGGAGATGAATCTGTGTGTCCATCTCAATGTCTTCTATTAGTAGGCAGATAATGTTAATTTGCTCCAATATTCAAAATGCTAATGTGGATCATTTGGTTGAGGTGATGCGTCCTGTCTATTTGCATTATAAAATTATCCTTTTTTTCTAGTATAATTTCTGGGAAATATATTAAAACTATTATATACATATCTTGTTTTTATTAAATTCTCAGCCACTCATTAAAGCATCTATTGATTATCTTACCTGACTCCATTATAAGTAATGGTGGTTGCAAAATGTGTCATTCTAACTCCCTCATTCCTTTTATATTTATTAGTTGGCTTTACTGTGAGAATGAGCTTGATCTGTCTGCCTATCTATCTATTTGCCTGTCTTTTTTCTTTCTTTCTCTTTCTTTCTTTTTCTTTCTTTCTTTTTCTTCCTTTCTTTTTCTTCCTTTCTCTTTCTTTCTTTTGTTTCTTTCTTTCTCTCTCTTTCTTTCTTTTTCTTTCTTTCTTTCTTTCTTTCTTTCTTTCTTTCTTTCTTTCTTTCTTTCTTTCTTTCTTTCTTTCTCTTTCTTTCTTTTCTTTCTTTCTTTCTCTTTCTTCCTTTCTTTTTCTTCCTTTCTCTTTCTTTCTTTTGTTTCTTTCTTTTTCTCTCTTTCCTTTTTTCTCTTTCTCTCTCTCTCTTTTTCTTTCTTTCTTTCTTTCTTTTCTTTTTTTCTGTCATTCTTTTTCTTTCTTTCTAGTTATCTGTCAATCAATTAATGTGGACACATGGAATTTTTAATTCAATGGGTTATAACCATTACTGTCTAGCAAACTAACAAAAAATCAGATATATCACCCTGGAAGAAACCACTGAATAGTAAAAAGCCTCTGCCTTAGCAATCAGGGCATCATACTCTCATTCACCTTTCCTATGATGTTGTCCTACATTTAGCTTTTCAGCTTTGTCATGCTGACTCTGAGAAGTTAATTGGTCATTGGTTAATTAGTCATTGGTCCTGTTTCAATATACTTCGGTCAAACCTGGGATAAAATCCAGTAATTACAGCTTTATGGGACATTTTACTATTTCTTACTGCCCAGGATCTAGATGTTTTCTGTGAAAGTCGTTATCTCAAAACCCACTATTCAGGATTTCCTTCCTAGACATCCTTTTACCTATATAATTAAGAGCAAATTATATGTCTTTTATTTTGCATCTATTATTTTATTCTTAATTTCAGTTCGTGGCCCAAGAAGAGCTCTGGTTTCCTAGATAAGTGACATCTGGAATGACTTGATTTTTCAGACCCACATCATCCATTATACAGAGATATCTTTACCTATAAAGTCATTACAGTTTAAACAACATTTTAATATAATCAATGCCATAGCTTTAAAATACATAATATTGCATAACTGTGATGTTATTTTTATTGCTCATAGTCAAAGTATATTTTCTACAGAACTAATATATGCCCAGATAAATATGAATTATTTCTTTTACAATGATGGATGTGATTTAATTCATGCTTATTATTGACGTTATTTTTTGTGTTCATGAAAGTAGGATGGATTTAATAATATAAATATTTTGGAAAATATTGTATATCACTTTGGAGAATACCAGACCTAGGTAAATGTAAATTAGGAGGCAGGCATATTTGAAGCTAAAAATTGCATCTGGATTATTCAAAAATACCAGTGTTGTTACTGTGCTTATCAACTACTTAATTGTATAATCTACAGGAGTGGCTCAGAGAGCAGCAGAAACATAGAGCTTCTCAACTTGGGGGATTCTTCTGTTTGTCTACAACCAGCTACCATAGAAAGGAAGGTGATAGCCTGTTTCCTTACATTTCATTGAAAGTCTAGGTAATCAGCCTATAAAGAGTGTCTTCTAGGGAATTAAAGTATTCTTATAAGGAAGCTCTTCAGACACCTGTTAAGTGTATACAGGTTTGTCAGTAAAAACTGTGAAATGAGTTACATTCCTATTTTGAAGATATGTTGCATGCTCAAGATAAAATTAAAAAGGAAGAGGGATTTGATACCAAATGTCATTCATTTGAGCTGATATGCCTTCTATAACCAGTTATAAAAGTCTTATGGATGGGTTATAAGTGTTAAACATCTTTATGGCCCTGATAATAACTAAAATAGTATTAGATAAAACAGGAAAATAGAAAATGCTAAACAGGTTGTTATATTTTGTTGAAAAATACATACACTAGTGTCTTCTATTTGTCAGTTTCTATTAATTACCAAGACATGATTTTAACTTTACTAGGAAACGTTCACACTTAGAAGTTAATCATTTGAAAATGGATTTATTAAAATGCGATGAATAATCCACGTAATTTGATAGACATTATTTCTATAGGATATACTTGAAGAAGCTTAGACAAATGAACTGTATTATATCTGCAGAGAAAACTGACAATACATAAAGGTTAATGTCTTATACCTGCTTTGAATGTTGCATATAAGAAGACAGTTTCAGGATAATTGCTTTATTGGAAAGTTAGTTTATAAGAAAGTAAAATAAAGTAAAAAGAGACCTTGAAGACCTTGAAGGCAATGTTGTGAACTTTTGCAAAATATTAGCCTAAGAGAGGCCTACGTTTTATGGCAGTGGCATCTTAAGAGCAATGGCTCAAACACAAATGAGAGACAGTCTTAGATCTATAAATATGAATACATTTTGGGAGGTTTATATAAATGTGCATGAAGTTCGTAACATGAATTTTTGCTACAACTAAAGAAAATTCCTGTAATGTAAAAATGATATAGTAACATCTTAACTTTTTAGTTTAATTATTTCTGTCTCTGAATTATTAAATCTTTTATCTCCATTGCCATCATTTTTATTTCGCTGTTAAAAAATAAACATGAAAATAAGAGTGAAGAAAGAGCAAAACTTTTTAGAAGGTACAGCACTGAAATCTAGGAGAAAAAGTTAAGGTACCTAAATAAATTTTTTCCTTCCAAATAGAGCCAATAAAATAGTAGAAATGCAGAAAACAATAGTATGCAGGATCAATATGTACAATACTCCCCCTGGACAGTCCTGTAACTGAGCTAGGGTGCTTTATCCTATTTCTTCAACTCTGATCAGAAGAATTGGCACTCATTCTGCTCTATTTTGTGGTAGGATGAATCCCATATCACACACAGTAATTTCTGAGTTGAATAATTTTTGACATTGAGAGTAATGGTTTAGAAAATTTCAAAAAGAAACAATTATATTGCAAACTTACCTCTTACACTGTTTCTGCAAGGGAAAGAGTTAGCTGCAATTGCTACCAGAATTTTATTTTCCAGTAACAGAAGTTTCTCTGAATATCTTCATTTGTGCTAGATTACATGTGTATATAATCTATATAATAAATATATATTATCTATATATAATTCTCTATCTCTGTCTGTCTAATTCTCTCTCTCTGTCTCTGTCTCTCTGTCTCTCTCTCTCTCTCTCTGTCTCTCTCTCTCTCTCTCTCTCTCTCTGTCTCTCTCTCTCTCTCTCTCTCTCTCTCTCACTCTCTCTAGTATCTAAGGTCCTTTTATCCTTTTGGCTTATCCAAAATATCCCTATCCAGAGGCATTGCCTGCATTTGAAGCCTCTCTTACTTTTAGTTGCCTTCTCAATCAATAGAGTTGGGCCAGTTTAGATGACCACCATCCATCCACACTGGGAGGTGATGGTGAGACAGTTGCTAAGCAATCAGAAGGCTCCTGGCCATAGCACAGCAGGCAGAACCTCCCGGAGCTGGGTGGGAGTGGAGTGCATCTATATTTCTATTTCATCTACCTGGTACACAAACTTTGAGTTAGAAAGAACTTAGGATATGCCACCCGGGAGTGTCATTCCTCTCTGCATAGCCATGAGGATTTTTGCTGCCACTCTGTCCCACTTTAGCTATACTGAAAACCACCTCACAGTGCAAATAAATCTCTTCTGCATAAGAAGGTGTAAGCACTAGATATTCCTCAGGGGTAAACTTTGAACTAGAATAAATACTACATAGATGAGTGATGTGCTATAAGAAATTCTAGCTGACTCCAGAGGAACAAATCCCAGATTCAGCAGCATATACTCCACTTGATGATGCTATCAAAATAGAGTATGAAGCTCTAAATTAAACCTCATGGAGCAAGCGTTTTATTTAGAATTGGCTAAGAAGTAAATTCCCAGAAGGATTACGAGACCTCATATCTTTCTACCTTCTCCCTAAGGGGAAATAAAATCATTCCCTGACTCTTCTCTCTGGAGGAGAGCAAAGATTGTGTCTGATTGTCCTTGGAGGAAAATTGTAGGAAAAAGGGAGGACACATCTTGGCATCACACCGTTTGCATACAGATTTTCAAATATCTCAAGAGTAAATAACTTGAGAGAAATATCACAAATTACAGTATCCAAACACATAAAATTGCTACAATTTTATGAATTCAAACACCTCTTTAGTTCTCATGAAGGTGTAAGAGAGGTTGTGACTTGGTTCCCATAGAACCTGTTATGGCAACCCTAAAAAGGAATTGATCTCCCAACACCAAGGTGTATCTCTGTCTGAAGTGGAATATGTGTGTGCTCACAGTGAGGAAGGGAAATCATAGCCATAAACAACAGTTACTGAGCCCTTATTAAGTTTCAGAAAACAAAGTTTTTCTAATAAGAATTTAAGATATCATTAGTTTTTCCCACTCTTGTTCTCTTGTGAAGGTGTAATGGAGTATTCCAAATGTTACGTGATGTTTGAAATTATAAAAGATCAGATGCAGCAAAAAACTTACAAATGCAGTCATTTGGTAAGACAGACAAATAATTTTACAAAAATGTGAAACAATACTATCTTTTCAGTTTATTTGGCGTTATAAAAGCTGTTTTAATAAATGTTATATATATTATCATATAATGGGATTA
>NW_012115154.1:12447419-12478825 GCF_000951035.1 Colobus angolensis palliatus | reverse complement strand
GTCTTGATCTCCTGACCTCGTGATCCGCCCGTCTCGGCCTCCCAAAGTGCTGGGATTACAGGCTTGAGCCACCGCGCCCGGCCGGGATTATTATTTTTAATGAATAAAAACAAATAGTTTACAGTGATGTTTTAATTTGTAATAATAATAATTATCAACAAATACCCACATAAAATCTCTTCAAGTGCTTGGGGATTTTTAAAAGCATAAAGCCATCTTATAACCAAACAATTAAAAAGAATCACTGCAGTCTGGGTGCAGTGGCATGTCTTCAATTTGTTTCATCAGTGTTTTATAGTTTTCAATGTACAGGCCTATCATCTCCTTTGCTGAATTTCTTTCTAAATATGTTATTTTGTAAGCTATTGTTAATAGGATTATTTTCTTTTCTTTTTCAGATAGTTTGCTGCTAGTGTATAGGTATACTACTGATTTTTGTATGTTGATTTTGTACCTTACAACTTTACTAATTCGTTTATTAGTTCCAACAGTTGTTTGGTGGAAACTTCAGGGATTTTTATGTATATGAAAGATCATGCCATCTGCAAACAGGTTTTTTTTAACAGTTAAATTAAAAACAATTTAAATCCTTCCTTTTCAACTTGAATGCTTTTTATTTCTTTTTATTGACTAATTTATGTGGCTGGTACTTTCAGTACTGTTTTGACTAGAAGTGGAAAGTGTGGGAATCCTTGTCATGTTCTAGATCTTAGAGGAAAAGCTTCCAATTATTTTCCATTGAGTACAATGTTATCTGTGGGTTTGTCATACATGGCCTTTGTTGGGTTGAGATATACTCCTTCTATTCCTAATTTATTGAGAGGTCTTTTTTTTAAAATTATGAATGGATACTGAATTTTGTCAAATGCTTTTTCTGCATGTATTGAAATGATGATTCGGTTTTTGTCCTTCATTCTGTTAATGTAATGTATCACATTTTTGATTTGCATATGTTGAACCATCCTTGCTTTCCTGGACTGAATCCCACTTGATTATGGTGAAAAATCCTTTTAATGTGTTGTTAAATTTGGTTTGCTAGTATTTTGTTCAGAATGTTTACATCTATGCTCATCAGGTGTATTAACCTGTAGTTTTATTTTCTTGCCACATGCTTATCTAGTTTTGGTATCAGGGTAATAATGGCCTTAAAGAATGAGTTTAGAAGTATTTCCTCCTCTTTAATTTTTTGGAAGAGTTTTTACTAGTTCTTTAAATATTTGGTAAAACTCAGCAGTGAAGCTCTCAGGTCCTGGGCTATTCTTTGATGAGAGACTTTTTATTGTGGAAGCAATCTCTTTACCTGATCATGATCTTTTCAGATTTTTCATTTCTTCATAATTCAATCTTGGTAAATAAAATATATCAAGAAATTTGTCAATTTCTTCTAGCTTATCCAATTTGTTGGTGCATAATTGTTTATAATTGTTTCTTATGATCATTGTAAGGTCTCCTTTTTCAATTCTGATTTTGTTTATCTCAGTCTTCTCTCCTTTTTTAAGACTAGCTAACAGTTTGTTGATTTTGTTTAACATTTCAAAAAGAAGACTTTTTTGATGTTTTTATTGTTTAGTCTTTACTTCATTTATTTCTACTCTGATCATTATTATTGTATTTATTCTACTAATTTGGGGCTTAGTTTATTCTTGTTTTTCTAGTTCCTTAAGGCACAACAGAGATTGTTGGTATGCAGTCTTTCTTCTTTTTTGATGTAAGCATTTATTACTTTAAACTTCCCTCTTAGAATGTTTTTTTCTATATCCCATGTGTTTTGGTATGCTATATTTCCATTTTCATTTGGCTAAAAAGATTTTAAACATCTTTCTTAATGTCTTCATTGGTTGTCAGGGAGCATATTATTTAATTTCCATGTATTTGTATTTCTGAAGTTCCTCCTGTTATTAATTTCTATTTTGGTACCATCATGGTCAGAAGAGCTTCTTGGTATTTCAACTTCTTAAATTTATTATGAATTATTTTGTGCCTTAATATATGATTTATTCTAGACATTGTACGTTTGAGAAGAATGTGTATTCTGCAGCTGTTTATGGAATGGTCTGTATATGTCTGTTAGGTCCATTTGGTCTGGAGTATAGTTTAACAGTTTCTTCCTGGATAATCTGTCCATTGCTAAAAGTGGGGTATTGAAGTCCTCTACTATTATTGTATTATTGTATGGAAGTCTTCTCTCTTCTTGGATCTATTAATATTTGCTTTCTATGTTTAGGTGATCCTGGGTTTTATATATATATATACACACACACACACACACAGGAAAGAAATCATAAAAAAATAAAGAGAAATTCTGACACCAAAAACCACAATGACAAAAATGAGCAACTCTATAGAGATCTTCAACAGCACACTCCATCACAGTGTTATTATACCCATTTGCTGAATTAACCCCTTTATTATTTATGTAATGACTTTCTTTGTTTCTTTCTACAGTTTTTGACTTAAAGTCTATTTTATCTGGTATGAATATAGCTACTCTTACTCTCCTTTGGTTTTCATTTGCATGGAAAATCTTTTCTGATACCTTCACTTTCAGTCTATGTGTGTCCTTACAGGTGAAGTGACTCTCTTGTAGGCAGCATCAAGCTGGGCTTTGCTTTTGATCCATTCAGCCACTCTGCCTTTTGATTAGAGAATTTAATTCGTTTACATTCAAGGTGATTATTTATAAAGTAAGGACTTACTTCTGCCATTTTGTTAATTGTTTTCTAGTTGTTTTATTTATACTTTGTTTCTCTATTCCTCTCTTATTGTCTTCCTTTGTGGTTAAGTGATTTTTCCTAATAGTATGTTTTGATTCTTTGTTTTTCACTTTTTTAAAGTATCTATTAACGATTTTTGATTTGTGGTTACTATAACACTTACAAAAAGTTTCTTGTGGTTATAACAGTTTATTTGAAGCTGATAACGTATCTTTGGCCACGAAAAGCACTACATTTTAAATTTATTTATTTATTTTTTTGTTCCACAGATTTCTGAGAAGGCACTACATTTTTGTTCTACTCTCTACCACCACACATTTTGAATATTTGATGTCACCGTTTACATCTTTTTATGTTACATATCCCTTAAAAATTACTGTAGTAATTTTTAATAGTTTATAATTTAACTGTTAGACTAAACATATAAGTAATTAACACACCACCATTATAGTATTAGAGTATTCTGAATTAGATTGTGTACTTCTTTTACCTTTAAGTTATCTCCTTTCATGATTCATGTTGCCAGTTAGGGTCCTTTTCTTTTAGGTTGAAGAACTCCCTTCAGCTGTTATTGTAAGGCAGGTGCAGTGGTGGTAAATTGCCTTAGCTTTTGTTTGTCTGGGAAAGTCTTTATCTCTCCTTCATTTCTGAAGGACAGCTTTGCCATTCAAGTATTCTTGGTTGTCAGTCTTTGTTTTCCTCTTTGGCACTTTAAGTAAATCAACCCACTCTCTCAGCCTGTAAGATTTCTGCCGAGAAATATTTTGAGAGCCATATTGGTGTTCCCTGGTATGTGATACGCTTCTTTTGTCTTTCTGGATCATGTCTTTGTCTTTAATTTTTGTCAGTTTGATTATAGCATGTCTTGGTGTAGTCTCATTTAGATTAAACCTGACTGGAAATCTTGGAGCTTTCTGTACCTGGATATTTATATCTTTTCCCATATTTGGGATGTTTTCTATCATTTTTAATAGCTTCTTTTTTTTCCTTCTATTTCTCTGCTCTCTCTGGGACATTCATTATGCCTAAATTGGTTCTTGATGGTATCCTATAGCTTTTGCAGGCTTTCTTCACTCTTTTTCATTCTTTGCCCCACCTTTGACTAATATGAAATGACCTGTTTTTGAGTTCACCAAGTATTTCACATTTGATTGAGTCTGCTGCTGAAACTCTATATGGTGTTGTTCATTTCTGTTATTGTGTTGTTTAGTGCCAGAATTTCTCTTTGGTTCTTTTTATGGTTTCCTTCTCTTATTGAATTTGTAATTTTGTTCAGGTATTGTTTTCCTAATTTTATCTGTTTGTTTATATTCTCTTGTAGCTCATTGAGCTTCTTTAAGACGATTATTTTGGGCCGGGCGCAGTGGCTCACGCCTGTAATCCCAGCACTTTGGGAGGCGGAGACGGGCGGATCATGAGGTCGGGAGATTGAGACCATCCTGGCTAACACGGTGAAACCCCATCTCTACTAAAAATACAAAAAAAAAAAAAAAAAATTAGCCGGGTGTGGTGGCAGGCGCCTGTAGTCCAGCTACTCAGGAGGCTGAGGCAGGAGAATGGCGTGAACCCGGGAGGCGGAGCTTGCAGTTAGCCGAGATTGCGCCACTGCACTCCAGCCTGGGGCACAGAGCGAGACTCCGTCTCAAAATAAATAAATAAATAAATAAATAAAAAGACGATTATTTTTAATTCTCTGTCGGGCAGTTTGTAAATCTCCGTTTTTGTAAGGTCAGTTGTTGGTGCTTCATTTGTTCCTTTAGTGTTGCCATGTTTCATGATTATTTGTGATCCTTATGGCCATACATTGGTATCTGCTCACTTTAAGAAGCAGAGACTTATTCCAGTCTTTGCAAACCAGAATTGTCTAGATAAGCCCTTCCCAAGTCAACTTGTCCAGTCATTTTAGGCAGGCCATCTAGCATGGTCCGTAGGTGGGCCTATTGAAGCCCTTGGTCAGGCTGGTCTAGTGCCTAGGTCAGTAAGTGAGTCAGCCAGGTACCTGGTTCTATGAGGTTGGGCCCAGTTCCTGGAACCTGGGTCTAGTCTGGAACCTGGGTCCACAGAGGCTAGCTTGGTGCTGGAGTCTGCTGGAACTGGCCTAGACCCTGAGTCAGCTGGTGTAGGCCTAAACCCTGGGTCTGCTGAGTCTGAGGCTTCAGGGCCTGGCCTGGCACTGAGGCATGCCTGAAGCCTAGGGTTATTAGGGGAACCCTTACTCTAGACCAGTAGAGAGTTTGGGACAGGACTGAAACCTGGGACTGTGGAGGCCAGACCAGTCCTGTAGGTGGTCAGGAGGCCAAAGCTGCTGGGGTAGCCTGGCATTGGGGTGGGCTGTCCTAGTGCTGGAATGAGATTGGAGACTGAGTCTGCATGTGAGGCCTGAATCCTGGAGCCATGGGGCCAGCCAGGAGCCTGAATCTGTGGGGACCTATTCGGCAGTGGCAGGTAGGCTGCCGAATCTGTGGGTACCAGCTCAGAGACTGTGGTTGTGAATGCCTGCCTGGTGTGGACCCACTGTTGGAGTCTAGGCTGGCCCAGTGTTGGAGTCTGAGGCAAAATCTGTTATTTTCTCCCCTCTTCTTCCCCTATGCAGAGGGTATATCTCTCTCTGCACTGTTCTGCCTGGAGTAGGGGAGGGTTGATGCAGCTATTGTGAAACTGCCCCACCTACTCTTTGCAATGCATATTTTCTGATTTCTGTGCTACACACAGTTGCTGTAATCACTCACCTGGTTTCTTTAGCTCCTGTGAAAATATGTTTGTGCATGGATACTTGTTAAAATTGTTGGTTCTGAGAGGGGATAAGCGTGGAAAAGTCTTATTCCACCAGCCCTCAGTTAGGGCCATTATGGCATAAAGTACTGTTTAATTGCTGTTTAATCATCCATATATTTATGTCTTTATAAAGATATTGAAAGAGATGGAAGATGCTTTCAAGGTCCATTATAAAGGTCAAAGTTTCCTCTTCTTCCTTCACAGCTCAGGGCAATCCCTTTTCCAATGACCCTTCTGCCTGCAGTGAGAACAGGGTTGGGTGGGCTGCCCTGACTAGGGTAGTTCTTGCTCTAATGTCCTGGCTTCCCACACTTAAAGTAGCAGCCATTACCTGCAAGTTTGCTATTAGGCTTTTTTGATCTGTGGGTGAAGCATCCCCCTGGGTGACCCTGAAATTGCAGGGTGCTGCTTATAGTTACTGCTATCATTTGGGCTTGTTGTCTATCCCATCATTTGCCACGCTGGGTTCTTTCAGACGCTTCAGCTCTATCCCTGTTATTGAATACCCTGAAAGCCATATCAAACATTTGATTAATAGGTCTTTGGAAATGTAGTTTTCATTTCCTGTGATGTCTTTGATATTTTTGGTATCAAGCAATACTGGCTTCATAGAATAAGTTGAGAAATGTTTCATTTTCTTCTATTTTGAGAGATTTTTTATGAAGAAATAGTATTATTCTTTTAAAATTAAGTTTAATTTGCCACTACAGCAATGTGATTGATGGCCTTATCTGGTGTAAGTTTTAAAATTACTAATTCAACTTCTTCACTTATTACAAGTCTATTCAGATTATCTATTTAGTTTTGAGTGAGTTGGGTTGGACAAGCTTGGCCTAGATCTTATGGGGAGAGGGGGAAACACTGAAGACACCTTTTCTCCATGCTGACTCAGTATTTAGTATGTTTCTACTCCCCTTCTCTCTCCCTCTTCTCTCCTCTTCTGTATTCTCAGGTCCATAAAATATTAGGACCTTTCGCTCTGGGCTCCTTCAGCGGTGGGATGATCCCTACTTCTGTATCGATCCACCTGACCTTTGCCCAGTGCAGTTCCAAAGGGATAAATGAAACAGTGTGGGAGTTGAAACTTACTCTAGTTCAACCTCTTGCTTATGCTATCACAGTAAATGATTAAACACTTGACCATTGCTGTCATTTTGACGGGCTGCTTAGCTTGGTTACTCAGACACTTGGAAACTCAGCTGTCTCAAGCTCAGCTTCTTGACAGAAATACAATTGATGTTTGAGTACAAAACTTTTATTCTGCAATGTTGTTGAATTTATTTGTTTGAGCTGATTTTTTAAAAATTCCTTAGAATTTTCTATTTACAAAATCATTTCACCTTATACCTTTCCAATCTGGATGCCTTTTATTTCTTTTTCTTGTTTAATTGCTCTGGCTAGAACTTCCAGTCTAATGCTGAATAGAAGCAGCAACAAAAAAACTTACTTGATCTTGTTTCTTATGGGGAAAGCATCCCAGTCTTTAACAATTAATTGTAATTTTAGCTGTGGTTTTCTTATCTACCCTTTATCAGTTTGAAGAAGTTCCCTTGTATTTCTAGTCTGGTGTGTGTGTGTGTGTGTGTGTGTGCTTCTGTGTGTGTCAGGAAAGGATTTTGGAATTGTCAAATGCTTTTAATATGTATAATCAGATGTGTTTTATTTTCTTTATTTTATTAACATGGTCTATTACATTGAGTTTTGGATGCTTAAACAAACTTGCATTCTTTGAATAAACCTCACTTGGTAATTATGTTTGCTGCATTTGGTTTGCTGGTATTTGTTGAATCATTTTGCATCTATATTCATAAAGAAATTGGTCTATAGTTTTCATTTCCTGTGATGTTTTTGATTTTTTTGGTATCAACTGATACTGACCTCATATAATAAGTTGGGAAATGTTCCATTTTCTTCTATTTTTGAGAGATTTTTATGAAGAAATAGTAGTAATTATTCTTTTAAAAATTAAATAGTATTTGCCACTACAGCAATGTGATTGGCAACTTTATTTGGTGTAAGTTTGAAAATTACTAATTCAACTTCCTTACTTATTAGAAGTGTATTCCGATTATCTATTGATTTTCGAGTGAGTTGGTAGATTGTGACTTTCTTGGAATGTTTCCTTTTATGTAAGTTTCCAACTGGTCACACAGAGTTGTTCATGGTATTCTTTGATAATCCTTTCTGTATCTGTAAGATTGCTGATGATGTTTTCTATATCCCTAATTTTAGTAATTTGAGTCTTTAACTTTTTTCTTGGTAAACGTAGCTAAAGTTTGTCAATTTTGCTAATCTTTTCAAAGAAACACTTTTGATTTCCCTGATTTTACTTATTCTTTTTCAATTTTCAATTTTATTTATATACATTTTAATCTATATTTATGCTTGCTTTGGGTTTTGTTTGCTTTTCTTTCAAAATGGGAGATTTGCAATAAAATGCTGAGAAAATGATGCAAATTCCAAAGGAAAATAGCTTTTCCATCCCTTCCACACTCCATATAGAAGTGACTCTCAACATTAAAATTTAATCCAGGAACTGGGTTCCTACTCCATAGTTTTCAGTGGAAAAGGTAGTGTAAAATATAATATGCTATTTTTTTCACTGTAATCTTGTCCTATTTTCAGAGCTAGAATTAGAAAAAGTACCATATTTATATCAAACTTCTAACTGAAAAAGTTCTCAGTTTTTGCTTCAGCAAACCACTTCTTTAAAAGCAAAGACCTATCCAACTAACACTCTATCCACTCCTTACATAGACCGCATCCTCTGCAGTGCTCTGTGGAGGGCGCCCTTCACCTGAGCATTCCTCAGGCTGTAGATCAGGGGGTTCAGCATTGGGTTAAAGAGACTGTGAAACAGGGACAGCATTTTCTCCTGCTCCTCTCGTTGATTAGAGTCTGGGACTATGTAAACCACCATGGCTATGCCAAAGAAGAGTCCAACCACACACAGGTGGGAGGAGCAGGTGGAGAGGGCCTTTATGCGGCCCTCCTTTGTCTGGATCTTCAGGATGGCCCCGAGGATATGCATGTAGGAGACAAGCATCAAACAAAGAGGCCCGACTAAGACAAACACACAGGTAGTAAATATGACCACTTGGTTAACCCAGGTGTCAGCACAGGCCAGCTTGAGGACAGACAGAATTTCACAGAAGAGGTGGTTCACATCCCGGGGCCCACAGAAGGGCAACCTTAGAAGGAGAATTGCATGTACCAAGGACAGGGCAAACCCACATGACCAGGACGTGAGAGCCAGGATTGTGCACACTCTCCAGCTCATGATGACAGTGTATTGGAGAGGGTAACAGATGGCCACATACCTATCATAGGACATCACTACCAAAATCAGACACTCTGTAGCAGCAAAAGCGAAATATAAAAAAGTCTGCATTATGCATGGAACAAAGGAGATGGTTCTTTTCTTGTTCATCAGATTTGCCAACATCTTGGGAACATTGTTGGAAGCATAGGACATGTCAATGACGGCCAGGTGTGAGAGGAAGAAGTACATGGGGGTGTGCAGACTGTGGTCCAGACGGATGAGTCCCAAGATCATGCCATTTGCCAACAGGCTGAAGATGTATAACAGGGAAAAGATCCAAAAGAGGAGCACTTCCACTTCTGCACTGAGCTGGAATCCCACCAGGATGAATTCTGTGACCCATGATTGGTTGACTCCCATTCCTTAATGGAAGTCTGTCAAGGACTGAAGTGTGATAGAAAGGTCAGAAAATTTGAATTTTTATCAGAAAATGAGCTAAGATAAAGGCTATAAAAGGCTATATGCTTGTTCCTATTAGATAAGCCCCTTCAAATTCTCAAGATTTGTTACCTCTCTGTTTTTAGCATTTAATTATGAAATAAATTTAAACTTACAAATAGCGTCACAAATTTTGCAAAGAACTCCCACTTAATTTCATGCAGATTCAGCAAATGTTAACATTTATTATTTATCTTATTCTCTTTCTCTATGTAACTTTTATTTTTTGAACCAGTTAAAATTAAAGTGTAGACATAATACCCATTTAATTTTAAATTTCTGATTTTTTAGTAAGAAAACACTAATTCCCACTAGCTTGACCACAATGTAAGTATTAAAATCAGAAAATTTAATATTGACATTCACATGTTTACTATTTTATTGACATGTTTCTTTTCTCTAATATACAATATTCTCCCTCCAACCACACCAGTCTAGGACCTAATCCAAGATTATGCATTATATCTAAAGTCATCTGTCTTTAGTCTCCTGTATGTATAATATTTACTCAGCCTTTTTGTGCCTTTCTGAACACTGCTGTTTTGAAGAGTTCTTTAGCATAATGTCCAACAAATTGAGAGTGTACTATATTCCTTAATGTTTTTGTTCAAATTATTCACTTTCTGCAGGAAAAATAGTATCCTCCTGTGTGCATTCTGAGCAAGCATATGATATTAATTTGTTCTATTATTGGGGTGAAGCTAACTTGGATCGCTGGGTGATCTGGAAGATGGTCCTTCCCAGATATCTCCATTATGTGATTTTTTTCCCCTAATTAGTTTCTGGAGTACCCATTAAAATTATTACATAGGTAGCTTGTTCCTCATAACATCACTTCACTAGTTCCATTCAGTCACTAGTTTTAGCGTCCATTGATTATCTTGCCTAACTCAATTATTAGTAATGATTCAAAATGTGTTGTTCTGATTCTATAATTGCTTTTACATTTATTAGTTGACAACTTTAGAATAAAAAATGCTTCATTCACTTATCTATCTGCTATCTGTCTGTTATCTATCATCTATCTATCCATCAGTATGGACTCATGGATTTTTTTTATTCAGTGGGTTGTACTTCATTGTTGTCGTTTTTTTGGTGCTTAATTTTCCTATATCTGGGCCTTCTAAGCTTGCTCCTCTGTCTTTTTAACATGTTCCCATAATCTTTGAGCAGTTATTTCCTTCTGATAGGACCAGATGTTTCAAGCTCCCTTTGTATACTCCCCACTTCAATCACAAAACAGCCATTTCCTCCAAAAGTTATAATCACTTTTAATAAAGAATTATATTTATAAGCTGATATTTATACTTACCTGGGTTTTATTGGATTTTTAATAATTTATATTTTTATCACGATAATTTGCTCTTATCATGATTTTTGTCATGAAGACAGCATGAATTTTTGGTATTCTACACTGAAAACAAGAACATATAATTTGAGAAAGCATACAAATTATTACAGGGGATAATACATTCTCAAGATTCTTCTGAAAATAGTATCACTTAACTGACTTCCTTTATGGTGATAGCATTGAAGAAAATGGTTTTGAAATTTATTATTTTATTTATGGTGAAAAATACATGTTTGTAATTCTACTGCCTTATTAACCATCAGGTTTTATGTTATTTTCTTGCTTTTATTCTTATTTAGAAATTATAGAATCTTGAATATTTTAGCTTTTGTGTAGTCCCTTGTGTAAACAATGTGATACCTACTTTGTATGAGATCTTGACTTCAAGTTTTACAAACCTAGAAACACATGAAACTCTAGTTAAAGGACTAAAGTTCAAGATGACATCTTGAAACATGCAAACAAAAGTGATCACTTTAAATAATTGTGCAGTTATACTTTTCTACTGTTTATCTATTTCATACAATCATTATTATAAAAATTATATGAAAAATGCTGTTTGTTTAACTAGCTGTATCATATATCATGAACCATTTTCCATGTCAAAATATTTCTCTGACACATAGTTTGAATAGCTATTATTCAATACAAACATTCTAATTGACTTAATGTATTATCGCGTCATTAGATTGTGTGCTATATAATGCTTCAGTAATTAAATTATATATGTATATGTTTGTATTTATTGCCTTTTTACATGAAATTTTTAATAGTAAATTCTGAGACTTAGAAATGCTCAGTCAAGTCAATCAATTTATGTATGCATATATCTCTCTCTACTCATCTAAAAATCGAACAAGCAAAAATCCCAAATATATTAAGGTATATCACTATAAGATGCCTCCTAATGGAAGGAGATGTCTAATTTATCAGTCATGATGCTATAATCTCAAATTAACCTTCTGTTGTTACTCCCCAGGTTCCATATGGTGTCATGTGAAAGAACTATCTTAACACTGTGCTTCAGATTTCCCACATAGACATCTTTCTGCATATATTATTAAGGACAAAAAATACAGATATCTCATGTTTTATGTAATCTAGTGTTTCCTTCTCAATTTCAGTTTCTGCCTTGAGGGGAAGTCCTGCTTCATAGGTGAATGACATTGAGAATGAGTTAACCCTTCATACATGTTAAATAGAAGATAATATCTTTACTCATACGGAAATCATAAGTTAAAAAATAATTTAAAATAATAACATAGCACTTAAAATGTTGTATAAATATGATTTCATTTTATCACACATGGCTAATGGCAAGGTTTCTATAAAGCAGGCACATTTCCAGATAGTTATAAGTTAAATCTCTTTCTATGATGGATGTATTTTCAGTTTATACTTATTACTGACTTTATTTTTTAGTGCATAATAATGTAAGATGGATTCAGTAATAAAATTTTGAGAATTCTGGCTATCCGTTTGGAGGATTTGAGGCATAGGTAAATGTAAATTTTCAGGCAGGCCTATATTTAAGTTGGAAAAGTCATATGAATCTTTCAAAAATACTAATGTCATTACTATGCATATCCACTAGCCTCATTGTATAAGCGTGAAGGGGAATTGTAGTGGAATCATAGCCTCTTCTTGGAAGGATTTTCTTGCATGTTTACAACCAGTTACTATAAAAAGAAAGGAAGCAGCCTGCTTGAACTTGTCTAGGCACCATTGAAAGCCTACTTGATAGACGGCCTATAAAGATAGTCTTTTCTATTCTAGCAAATTAGAGTAGAGGCACAAGGGTAGGCTCTTTAGGCACCTATTAAAGGTATAGGCTTGGTCAATCATAACAGTTAAAAGAGTTATGTCCTCACTATGACAATATAGACAATTCTCAAGGTAAAATCAAAGATGAAGGGGCAAGGATACTGAATGTCATTTGTTTGAATGGAGATATGCCTTCATCAGATAATGAATGGTAATATATCTTATACTTCTTTATCTCCTATAATAACTAGTATACTTGTAGGTAACAGTAGACACTCAGAAAATGTTTATTACTTAGATGAATGACATTTTTAGTTAGTTATAGGTTTATTCATGTATATGTATATTAAATATATTCCGTAAACTACACACATATAATATATAGGCTATATATAGTAAATGTATATAATATATATTTTTGTCTGTTGGCCAGGACATGATTTATACTTTTTTAAAAAACATTACAATTACAATTTGATTATTTGAAAGGTCAAAATAATTAAAAATAGTGTTTTCAAAGGATACATTCAAATTAGCATAATAATGGGAACTATATTGTATCTGTAGATAAAATTGCCCCACTTAAATGTGCTGTATGTATAGTGGATTGAATGGTGACCGCAAAAAGATCTATTCCTAGCCTAATCCTCAGCACCTGTGAATATTGCCTTATTTTGAAAGAGGGTCTTTGCAGGTATGATTAAGAATCTTAAGATAATCTTGAATTTTATGGATGAGCCCTAATTCCAATGACAACATTTCTTATGCAATAAAGGCAGAAGGAGATTTGAAACAAACTGCTGAAGGCACACAGAGGCAAGGTGATGCGAAGACGGAGCAGACAGAGATGTGGCCAGACACTGGAAAATACTGATAATCCCCAGAAGCTGGAAGAGGGATGAAACATGTTCTCCTTTAGGACTCCCAAAGGGAGAAAAATTTTACTAGATTCCAGATCTGTGAGAGAATACATTTCTAGTGTTTTATTCAACCACAGTTGTGGTAATTTGTTACACAAACTGTAAAAACCAAACATAGTATCATATACCTGCTTTGAATCAATGCTTGAGGACAATTTTAGAGTAATGAATTTTTGAAGCAAGTACTTCATATGGAGGTAAATAACCTGAGAGGTAGGCTTGAAGATACACATGTCAGCATTGCAAACTTTTGCGAACAAAGCCTGAGAGGGATCAGTCACATGGGCAGTGTTTCTTTGAGATCAATAACTCAATAAAACAGAGAGGCAAAGTCACAAATTCTTAAATTTCTATAAATACATTGTATTTGAAGAGGGTTCTATATAAATATGCATTAAATTATTTTGTTACAGTAAGATATATTCCTATAGTATGCCAAGTGGGGATAGTAACGTCATATTGCAAAATCTTTCTTAAACAGAGTTGGACGTAATACTCAGTGTCTGAAACATATTTAATTTCTCAGTACAAAGGATAACAGTATTATTGAAGATAATTCAATCTATTGTTACCCAGTAGGAACATTTGCTTCTTGATATTTTAGTCTGGTTATTTTTTCTGGATTATAATCTTTTTTGTCATTACCCTTTCCATTTACTGTTAAAAAAAACCAGAGAAAATTTAAAAAAATAAAATTGCAGGCAGATGAACATCTTTAAGTGGCTAACACACTGGAACAGAGAACAAAATATCACAGTGATGATGCCTAAAATGTCACCTTCCCAATAGAGTAAATAAAACAATAGCAGATCAGAAAACAAAAGGTTTTCATGATCAGTATGAGCTATTTTCCACCCAGGCAGTCCTGTAACCCGTAATGTTTCTTCAGCTAGACTGCTTTATTCTATTTCTCTAACTCTTAGGAGTAGTGATAGCCTGGGTTAGTTCCCCCAAAGATATAATTCTATGACAGACTTACCTTTTAAACTCTTTCAGATGGAAAAAGATGTAATGTAACTGTTGATAAATTTTTCTTTTCCATTGAGAGAGGTTTTCCTGGCCATGTATATCTTTATTTAGCCTGGGTAATGTATAAAAGTCCTTGCATTAATTTGGCTATTTCAGAGCCTTATTCAGAGACCTGGATACAAAGCCGCTCCTTCTCTGAGCCCCTTCTCATTGAGACAACGGGGCTAGCTCTGACCTTCATCATCAAGGGACATTGGGAGGTGATGGTGAGAGAGATGCTGGGGGAACCTTGGGACCGCTGTTCACAGCAGAGCAGGAAGACATTCCCTGGGAGGAGGAGAGGGACATTGGTGTGTATTCCAGCTACCTGCAATCTACACTTTGATTCAGGAGGGAAAGTCACCCAGGGATGTTGTTCTTCCAGCATAGCCATGGTGATTTCTGCAGTCATCCTGCCCTAGTTCAACTACCTGTACTGGAAACCACCTCCCAGCAGAAATGAATATCTTCTATAAAAGGAGACGTTAGCACTACACTTTCCCTCAGGAAAATACTTTGACCTAGAATAAACCCTACAGAGATGAGACACATACCACTAAAATGAATATAGACTCCTATTGCCTCTGGGAGCCTTCATAGGATTAATTCCCAGATATGGACAGATTCACTGGACTCACTGAAGTTTCTTTAGCTAACTCCAGGAGCATAGCTTTTATTTTAGAATCAGATGAATAAAAATGTTCTTGAGTTTCTATTGAGAATTACATTCCCAGAAGGATAATAATATATACTTATTTGTCTTCTCTCTAAGGGGTAGGGGGAAGATCTCTGGATCTTCTCTCTGGAGGAGACTGAAGATTTTTTGATTGTCCTTGCAGGAAAATTATCAGGACCAGGCAGGGCAGATGATGGCATCACACTATTTCTGCACAAGCTTTCACAGATCTCAAGGGTCATAGACACGAGGCTGACATCACAGATTACAATATCCAAACTCTCAAAATTATTATGGTTTTGTTACTTTATACCTCCCTACAATCTCCATGAAGGTATAAGAGAGGCCATGACTTTCAGATAATTGAGAGATGGTTTTCATGGAACCTGGTATGGGGACTCTGAGAAGGAACAGATCTCTCAATGCCAAGGTATATTTCTATTTCCAGTAGAAAGTGATGGATACAAATGGAAAAGCATTAAAATAGCCACAGGTATCAATTATTGAGCCCTTTTTACATTTCAGAAAATGTGACAAATGCTTTATATGGACTATATATTTTAATCTGATCATTATCCTCATTTTACAGATATGAAGACTGATATTTTGATATGCTCTCTGCTATTCTTTAAGTGTGGTCGAGGGACTCTAGAATTTTTGACAAGTTTTCAAAGAGTCTGTGGGATAAAAACTATGTCACAATACTATTTAGACAGTTTTAATACTTTTTTACCCTTGTTCTCTCATGAGTGCACACTGAATGTTTTCAGAGGCTAGCTGATATGTAATATGACAACAGATAGAATGAAGAAAATATAAAATGCAGCTTTCTATTAAGCTGAATATTTTAAGAATTGCAAAATTGTAAAATAAAGTTATTTTTGATAAAATATATTATTTGTAAGAATATCATATAAAGAATATCACATTAACCTGTATGGGAAGCCATTTAAATTAATCAAAAGTAAATATCTAATAAATTTGTCAGTTTTGATTTCTATTATAATAACATCAACAAATATACTTACATACATGAAATATCTTCAGAGCCTCAGTAATTTTTACGAATTTAAAGGTGTTCTGAGACCAAAGAGGTAGAGAATTATTGCATTAAATTATAGATTACCAATCTAGCAAGGACCAGAACTCAAAACAAATGATCTTTATTTAATACCAAAAGTGTATTCACCATTTGTGTTCTATTGCAGCTGCAACAAATTAACAAACATGGCTTAAAACAACACGTATCTATTATCTCACAGTTTCCATTGGTCAGAAGTCCTGGTGGTCAGCTGGATTCTCTCTAAAACCAAATCAAGGTTTTAGCTTGGTCTGCAGTTCTCATCTGAGACTTGGGATCCTCTTTCAAGTTTAATGGTTGTTGGAAAAATTAGATTCCTTGTGATTGTAGGACTGAGGTCTCTGTCCATTTCTCGTTGCTGTTTTCTGTCCTATGGGATGGCTCAGCTGCCTGCTGCCACTCTGGTATCTACACGCGACCATCTCCGTATTTAAATCAGCAATCATTTGTTGAGTGCTTCACACACTTCAAATCTCTCTGACTTCCTCCTCTTTTGCTACGTGAAAAAAATTCCCAGCCTTTAGAAAATGCACCTGATTGTTACATGGTAACCTTCACATTTTAAGACCCATTGATCTGCAAAGCCCCTTCACAGCAGAACCTAGATTAGTGTTTGATTAAATAACAAAAGTCTAAGGGGGGCCATTTAGAGAATTCTGCCTATCCCATAAAGCCATTTCATCTTAACTATGAGCAGTGTTTTCATTTTTTAGATCCTATATTTTTTCCTTTAACAGAAGCTGTTCTATCAATGCTATCTTTATTATAGGTCTCAAGCTATTTCTTCAGATTTCCCACCTGAAATAACACGGCCCTGAATCCAAATTCCAAAGGGAACAATTTTCATTTCTGTGTCTTACTCTAAGTGATAGGATTAGAATATTTTAAAGTTTTATATGAGTTTATATAAATTTAACCGAGTTAACACTTTCTTGTACAGTTCACTCACCTGGCACTTGGCTTAGGCTCTCTTACCAGAATGATCATACTTTTCAGAGTATCTGTATTTAGAAGAGCATTTATATAACAGGTACAGCAATAGTGTCAGCATAACTATGCCTAATATCTGTGATTCAGTGTGGGGTAGGGATAGACCTAAGGAAACAGCTAATCCATTCTATAAAGTCATGACATACACATACATTTTCGTGTTTTTGCACTAATCTGATTACCTGCTTCCCCCCCTTTATTTGCACCCTGTGATAACCTTATGCAGAACAATTTAGTGTAGATATTAGCTGATGGTTAGTTAAATTAAGTTCTTCCACAAGGCCATCCTTTTCCATTGGTATCACATTCTGAGGAAGTTTGAACCCAATTTTACAATGTATTTCATCATGTTTCAATATTGACATATGAGTTATTTACATAAAATAGGTGAATATTACCAACAATGCCAATGTTATACTGCAGTGTGATCATAGTATAAGCAGTTTCATTCCAGAATAAATCAGTAAGAATTAAGAGTAGTATTTGCTATCCTTTTCTAACAGATGTGGCCCATGCTCATACACCAGATTATTATTATTGTTGTGGGAAGTCAGGGACCCTGAATGGAGGGACTGGCTGAAGCCATGGCAGAAGAACATAAATTGTGAAGATTTCATGGACATTTATCACTTTCCCAGTCAATACTCTTATAATTTCCTATGCCTGTCTTTACTGTAATCTTTGAATATAAATTGCGAATATTTCATGGATATTTATCACTTCCCAAATCAGTACTCTTATAATTTCCTATGCCTGTCTTTACTTTAATCTCTTAATCCCATCATCTTCTTAAGCTGAGGTTGTATGTCACCTCAGGATCCTGTGATGATTGCGTTATCTGCACAAATTGTAGAGCATGTGTGTTTGAACAACATGAAATCTGGGCACCTAGAAAAGAAACAGGGTAACAGCGATTTTCAGGGAACAAGGGAGATAACCATAAAGTCTAATTGCCTGCAGGGCCGGGCAGAACAGAGTCATATTTCTCTTCTTGTAAAAGCAAATAAGAGAAATATCGCTGAATTCTTTTTCTCAGCAAAGAACAGCCCTGGGAAAAGAATGCATTCCCAGGTGAGGCCTCTAAAATGGCCGCTATGGGAGTGTCTGTCTTGTGCATTTGTAGATAGGGGATGAAATACGCCCTGATCTCCTGCAGTGCCCCTAGGCTTGTTAGGATTGGGAAATTCCAGCCTGGTGAAATTCTAGTCAGACTGGTTCTCTGCTCTTGAACCCTGTTTCCTGTTAAGATGCATGCACAATGGGACAGGGAACCTCATCAGTAATTCTAATTTTGCCCTGGCCTTGTGACCTTGTCCTGCCCATTTGTCTTGTGATATTTTATTGCCCTTGAAGCATGTGATCTCTGTGACCCACACCCTATTCATATACCCTTCCCCTTTTGAAATCCATAATAAAAATTTGTTGGTTTTGCAGCTCAAGGGGCATCATGGAACCTGCTGACATGTGATGTCACCCCCAGAGACCCAGCTGTAAAATTTCTTTCTTTTGTACTCTTTCTCTTTATTTCTCAGACCAGCCGACACTTAGGGAAAATAGAAAAGAACCTACGTTGAAATACTGGGGGCTGGTTCCTCCAATATATTGTGGACACGTATCATTACAATTAGCCATGATTTGGTTATTTCTGGGTTCTAAATCTGTTAGGGACAAATTAAGTCACCCTATCTGGGATTAAAGGCTTTCCACTGAAACTAGTTTCTACTGTGTGCTGTTATATAGCAGGGCCCACCTCTGTCCTCAGGTGAGGGCATGGTATTTTCAGAATGGTTCTCAGAGCTCCTAATTGTACTACAGCTTACATCTTATTCAGATCTATTCTTGGGTTGAAGGCAGTCATAGTCCACCAGTGAAAATTATCAGTGCCCCAGACAATTTCGATAAGTTATAAGGTCTACAAGATTCCCTTCAGTGATCCCCTTGTGCCTATGCAGGTAGAATGGAAGGCCATTGCCCCAGGGTTGCTTTTGCTTCTGTCTGCATCACAACAGCCAACAGGGGCTATGCACAGTGGCTCACGCCTGTAATCCCTGCACTTTGGGAGGCTGGGGTGGGTGGATCAGTTTAGTTCAGGAGTTCGAGACTAGCCTGGGCAACGTGGCAAAACCCCATCTGTACTAAAAATATAAAAGTTAGCTGTGTGTGGTGGTGCATGCCTGTAGTCCCATCTGCTCAGGAGGCTGAGGCAGGAGAATTACTTGAACCTGGGAGGCAGATGTTGCAGTGAGCCAACTTCATGCCATTGCAGTCCAGCCTTGACAGGTGACAGAGCAAGACCCTGTCTCAACAAACAAACAAACACACAAGCAAACAAATCAAACAAACAAAAATACCAGCCAATAAGTCCTGTTGGGTCAGGGCACAAACCCCTCCTCTAACAGTGAGTCCTAGCAGTATCCTGCGTTATTTGCTGAGTCTGCATAACCCATTCCACCTAAGCTTCATTACGTTTCTAGGTTGAGTTCACTCCTTTGCCTTCCTCATGGAAGAGAATTCTGTCTTTTTTGCTTATTCTAGTTAACATTTCTCCCCCTCTTAAAGTGAATTCAGCTTGTCCCAGGATGCCTAGGTAGGCATCTATTTCCCCTAAAAGCTTTTCTCATCTTGTGGGACAGTCACCATTCTTTTTGTTGTCAAATCAAATGTCACAGAGAATTCTATCAGTGAAATATTTTGATATAAGGGATGGTAGACACTGAGAGGAAATTCATATGCTGTTGTATGAGGGCTAGCAATGGGCAAGTTGATTTTAAAATTGGCTGAGGAGCACCTAGAAAAAAATGGAAACAATAATACATTAGTATACAACACTTTAAATTTCAGGAATTGAAAGGAAGCAAGATAGGTTAATACTTTCTGAGATTAGTGAAAGTAAGATAACTTGTGCTCTGAATATCAGAGTAATGTTCAGCTTTAGAAATCCCTGCCCTATGAGTCTGTGTGATTCCCTTCTTTACATGGTAAAGATTTCTATAGTATAAGGGCTCCAGGCTGGGCTCAGTGGCTCACGCCTGTAATTCCTAGCACTTTGGGAGGCTGAGACAGGTGGGTCACGAGGTCAGGAGATGGAGTCCATCCCAGCTAACATGGTAAAACCCCATCTCTAGTGAAAATACAAAAATTAGCTGGGTGTGGTGATGGGTGCCTATAATCCCAGCTACTCAGGAGGCTGAAGCAGGAGAATCACTTGAATCCAGGAGGCAGAGTTTGCAGTGAGCCAAGATCATGCCACTGCATTCCAGCCTGGTGACAGAGCAAGACTCCATCTCAAAAATAACTCTAACATATCCTGAGGTTTTGATAACAGTAATTTTTCCTTCTATGTTCTCTTCCAGGCAAAATTATTATCAGCTATCAGCTTAGGGATAAGAATTACATTTCTGGATATTCCAGGATAAGATGAGAATGGCTCTCTGAATATATAATTAAAACTAGGACTTTTTCAATATCAAGATATAAGATGCTTTTAATTATATGGCTGCTAAATATAAAAGAAAACAATTAAAAATCTAAGATCTTGTTAAATCCACTCTTAAAAATTAATCTGTACAAGATATCTCTGTGCTTGTTTTCATTGAACTGCTGTGCTCCAATTAGAATATTGAGTTGCAAACTTTTATCCTAAGATCTCAGGCTCAAATTAGTGATAGAGTATGAGGAGCCTACTCTTAATTCCTGTGTGATGGAGAAACCATGAATATTTACAGTCCACTAGCTATTGAGTCATGGCATATTTTAGAAAGTGTCAAAGGAGGAAAAGCCTCACTCTCAAATAAGTACAAAGTGATCACAGGGATTTGGCCACAAGACATGTCTAATCACACGCCCCCTGAGACCCCACCCAGTGAGGGTCTCTAAAGTGGGATCAGCTGGAACTTCACTAGTTTTAAGATCTAGAACAAGGGTTCACAAACTACTGTCCCTGGGCACCATTCCAGCAGCCACCTGTTTTTATAAATAAAGTTTTATTGGAACACAGGCACACCCATTTGTTTACATGTTGTCTATGGCTGCTTTTGCCAGAGTTGAGTTGTTTTGACACACAAGATGGTCCTCAAAGCCTTAAGCATTAACCTGTGTATCTTCACAGGAAGAGTCACTAACTATTGATCTTGAGGATGTGTACTATCCTCTTATTAACTCAGTCTGACTTAGCTACTATTGGCACAAACTCTGCTAGTATCGACCATTTCCAATATTAGAAGTAGATTTCCAGTAACATCAATGATAAATAAGCCATTAAAAATTTTAGACATTTTAGTGGGTATATAATAGTATCTCATGGTGGTTTTGATTTACAATTCCTTGCTTACTATTGGTGGAAAACAGCATTTGTATGTTTATCAGCCACTTGTATTTTCTGTAAGAATATCTGTTCATATGTTTTGCTAATTTTATAAAATTTGGTTGTTTATATTTTTGATTGTTGATTTAAAGGAGTTCTTTCTATGTTCTGTATAAACAGTTCCATTTCTGGGTACATGTAGTTTCCAGAGGATCACTTGGTTTGTGGCTTGCATTTCTTCTTTCTTAATGGTGACTTTGATGAGCACAATGATTAATGTGAAGAGGTCCTATATTTATCAAACTTAAACATTTTACATCTAGAGATTTTTGTGTCTTCTCCGTGAATTTATGCCTATCCAGGATTATAAATGCATTTACCTATCTTTTCTAAAAGATTTATGTCTTCAGTTTATATGTGTAGGTCTATAGTATTCCATTTTAAGGTAGCATTTATTCTAGCAAAAGACAAAAAAAAAGCCAACTTACATATTTTGCAGGGAGCAACGCTCCCTCCCCATGGTTCCGTTTGAGATGTCTCACGTCAGTCTCTCCTTCCTCAGTGCCCTCCTCAGGGCTCCCTTGACCTCTGCATTCCTCAGGCTATATATCAGGGGGTTCAGCATTGGGTTGAAAAGGCTGTAAAACAGGGAAAGAACTTTCTGCTGCTCCTCAGGATGGCGGGACTTGGGGGCCATGTACATGACGATGGCACTGCCAAAGAAGAGTCCCACCATGCAGAGGTGGGAGGAGCAGGTGGAGAAGGCCTTTCTGCGGCCCTCCCCAGACTGGATCCTCAGCATGGCCACCAGGATGCATGAGTAGGAGACCAGCACCAGGCAGAGCGGCCCCACCAGGATGAACACACAGGCTGCAAAGATGACCACCTGGTTGAGCCAGGTGTCAGTACAGGCCAACTTGAGGACAGACAGGATTTCACAGAAGAAGTGGTTGATTTCATGAGGCCCGCAGAAGGGCAGCCTCAGGATGAGAACTAAATGGACCAGAGCCAGGAGGAAGCTGAACACCCAGGAAGCCACAGCCAGGACAGTGCACACTCTCCAGCTCATGAGGACATTGTAACGTAGGGGGTGGCAGATGGCCACATAGCGATCACAGGACATCACCACCAAAATCAGGCACTCTATGTGAGCAAAAGCCAAATACAAAAATGTCTGTATTATGCATGGCAAAAAGGAGATTGTTCTTTTCTTGTTCATAAGATTTGTCAGCATCTTGGGGACATTGTTGGAAGCATAGGACACGTCAACAATGGCCAGGTGTGAGAAGAAGAAGTACATGGGGGTGTGAAGCTTAGAGTCCAGGCAGATAATCCCAAAGATGACCCCATTCCCCAGCAGGGTGAGTGTATAGAAGACAGAGAAAAGTCCACAGAGGAGAATCTCCAGTGCCGAACCAACCTGGAATCCCAGCAGGGTGACGTCTGTGATCCATGTCTGGTTGCCTTCCATGTTCTTGTGGGAGAGAAAGATAAATCTTCAACTAGGAGAGGAAGGTCAGGGCTGTGGGCCAGTCAAAGATGCACAGAGGTGGCACTTAGAAATTAAAACTTTGAATGAATTTTCTAGAATATATTCTCAGATATGTTGCCAAAACTAACCAGGTGTGCTCATAAAAATGAGAAAAAAATCACATTGTATCAATGGGAATGAGATTGAGAAATGAGATTGAAAAATGAGAAAAAAATCACATTGTATCAACACATATACAGAATATATACATGTATATGTGTATATATATTTGTGTGTGTATGCATACATGTATGTAACATTTAATAAAGTATAACATTAACATAACAGGATCTATTATAATATACCCTACATAAGAGGATACACATGCACGCATGTGTTATTTTGAAGAACTCAAGTATCCTTGCTTGCCTTTCAGTGGGAAATCTTGATTTTTACATCGTTTGAGAAGAGAGGACCATGAGAAATGTTGCAATATGAGGTGGTTTTGCTTGCTCGTCCTGCTTGCCTTCTCAGTCTGAGATGTGCAGGGACCGGTACCCTCTGTTTGCCATGGTCTTGCTCACTGTCCCTCACCTCCTTACAGGCTTTCTACCCACTTATTTCAGATTTGAAATCCCTTCTAAATAACTTTCAATTTTGTAGTTTCTTTAAAACTTTCTAAGATGCTCCTTTTCAGAAGCTGGCCAGTACTCCCTAGCAGCTCCTTCAGGTGCCTCTTTTCCATATCTGGTGTTTGTAGTTTTATTTTCAGCGTTTTCCTTACTTCTTCATCAGCATCTGTTATTGTAAATTAGGCATGAGTGAAAGAATTATTGGCCACATACAATGAATACATGCATATATCTTTAAAATAACTCAGTATGGTGTCATTTCTGAGGTCTCTTAAATAATAAACTCAAAAGAAAAACCAATTTACATTAAGTGGTTACATTTAAAGATTACTGCTGTATTGTAATTGTATTTTCTTGGGCTCTTTTCTCGATTATAACTTAATACGTTGACATCTCTCAGAGCTTATCTTACTTTCTAGTGTGACAGAGCCTTTTGTCATCAATATATTCCCAGCTATGGCAACTTGGGTTGCTGTCGGTTCCCCTAACTGCATTCTTTTCCATCACCTGTGACCATTCCAGCAGCCCTGTTGCTGTTCAGATGGATCCTGAGCAGGTGACAGGGATAGGATCAGGTGAAGTCCCAGCTGGTGAGCTTTTTCTAAGGAGCTCTTCCTGGAGGGCTCCGGGTCTGTCCAGCCAGCAGGGGGAGACTAAGGGCCATGAGAAGGATGGATGGCCTCATCAGGTGGAGAAACCATGCGACCTGTTGCCCTTCACATTTATTCCAGAAACAGCCTGAGGACTATCTTTATTTTCAAATCAGGCTAAAGGTTCAAATCTAACAGGATAATTTTAAAAAACAATTCTGATTCTTTTTATTTTAGTAAATACATAGATCCTTAAATTTATGTATTAAAATAGGACATTATACTGAGTATTTTAAAATTACCAGTTTTCACTTCATATAATACTTTTCATGTATTGAAATTATATCTAATGGACATTATTTTAAGGCCACACAATATTCTGTCACAATTTATTGAATTTCTTACTGGTGGAAATTTTTGTTCTTATTTCTTATTTTTATTGGCAGTGAGATACATTTTCTCTTAAACTTAAAATTTGCCTATATTCATAATTACTTATGAGAGCATATTCTAAAAGTGAAATTGCAGATGCTAAAGATACAGAGATCTCAAAGGTTTTAATCCCTATTTTAGCTTCCATCTAGAAAATTTGATCAATTTCAGTTCCCTCCCACAGTGTGTAAGAATCACGTCTCTTTGCCACATAGTCAGTACTAGGCATTACCAATTACAGTCTCTGTTAATTTAATGAGCAAACAATATTATGTAATTTATATTTGTATTTCATACATCCCTTAAGGAATGATCCTTGAGTGCATGATCTGTTTCAGCCACTGTTCTAAGCTTTAGAGGCACAGCTGTGAATGATGTAAACACGTTCTGAAAGGGAGGCAGATTATAAAGAGGTAATATTAAGGTGATGTACTTTTCTTCCACACCTCACATTTCTATTTAGGGAAGGAAACCTCTATGCCCTTGGATAAATTGTTTTAGAGTATACCTGCCTCACTCTGTCCACTAATTTATATGATTTGTGAAACACGAAAGAGAAACTGAGGATGACTTTTCTCTGTTCTCTGTTTCACCCGCATGCATTTCTATCCGCTTGGGATTAAGGTATTGGGAGCATGTTCAGTCCCATTTGGAGGTGGGGGAGGGGTGTCAGCTAATGGTTGTGATTTTAATTTGGAGGGAAACTTTGTTGAAAATATAAACCATGCTTTTCAACAGACCTTATTAATAAAATATCTTTTTGAATTATATCTGATTCTTTTTGGTATTATTCAACTTATTTTTTTCCGGACTTGGAACAGAGAGAGGGCATGATTTATTACCGCCCTAAAAGACCAGGAGTAAACAAGTAAAGATAATCGCTGGCCGTGAAAAGAACAATGAAGGAAATAATCTAGGTAAAATAACAGAAAGTTACTTGATTTGAGGGGGATCTCCTTTAGGTAGGATGGTTGGAAAAGGTCTCTCTTAAGAGGAGACAGGTGAGTGGAACCTAAGCCATGAAGGCCACAACCTTGCCCAGAGCCAGAGGAGGACCGTTCTCTACACAGGGAACAGTAATGGAACAGTAAACGCAAAGACTCTGAACAAGAAGCACTTGGTGAGTTCTGGGAAGAAAAAGAAAGAAACACAATGTACCTGAACCACAGTGAGCAAGAGATTGTACTTTTGCTTTGTAATCTTGTTTGTATTTTTAACAATCTGAAATTGACGTAAAAATTCGTAAGTTTAGCTGATAAATATACTTGTGACTTTATAATAATTGATTTACTTTTAGATTCATGAAAGCAGAATACAGTTAAAAGATATGTACAGAACTTCCAATGAGCAGATATTTGAAATAGGAAACTGTTTAATTTTTTGCACAATATAATTTTCATGCCAGAATGGTAGTTGTCAATTTTTGGGCACAGCAAATGTTGTGTTAATGTCCCAATGAATCAAGCTGAAAAGGAGAAGCCTTTTATCCTTGAGACCTCCAGGGACATGGATATTTTGCATATTTTTAGTCCCTTCTGGCTCCCATCTGTGGTGTACACGTCTGTGCTCCTACTATTCCAAGGCCAGTGACCCAGGTAGCAGGCATTTGGATGCTTCAGCAGTAAAAATAATCCAGTCATTACCAAATAAATACAACTGTTTGGTTCATCTAAATTCATAATTAAGAAAATCTGGGTTTATAGTTTTATTTGTAATTGTTGTAAAGTGGAAGGAATTTCGAGGAGAAAAACCCCAGCAGCCTAGATTAAACTATTTCTAAAGAGCAGGAATAAAGAAAGAAACAAATTAGAATTCTTAGCGAAAGTGAAATTTAACCAGATGTGAACTACATCCAAACTATATAAAACTCCAGCTATCAATTGTGCTTTTTAACAGTTGTGTACAAGAGGCCACAAGGAGAAAAGTCTATAATGGTGGCTACCTACACACAGAAATTGTCAATCAGTTCAATTGTGAAGTTAAGATCAGTAAACAAATACATAGTATAAGAGGAAAATAGATTTTTTCCTTTTATTTATTGGCATCCTTTTGTATTTTGGATTTCACAGTTCAAGGAGTCAGACTTTTCTTTTAGAAAAAGCCTCTGGCGGGTTCAATAAAGAACCAGATACCTGAAAGGAAGATTTATTTAGGCGTCCACTCCAGTTACACATTACAGAACAATCTTCAGTGGATGGAATAAGGGAAAAAACTGCATGGATACATTTTTCTGTTCTTAAAGAGCAAAGCAAATTTAGCAGTGACAGAAAAAAATATGATCTCTGAATAAGAATGAAAGCAACAGGAGGAACAGTGTTGGCCAGAACACTATTCTAGTCTTGACTCTGAGCAATGAACATGACGCATTTGAGTCACGTATTTAAGGCTCATTATTAGCAAGTGTAAAATGTTGACCACAGATACCAAAAGGACTGATGTGAAGAAGAAGTACCATCACACTGGTACATTATAGGAATTTAATAAATGTTAGCTGTTACTAATAATGTTAAAGAGATCGTAAAATTGAGGGAAGCATTAAAGCATAGGGATTGGAAATCCAGTGCAATCATCATGGTGTTGCAAACACTTTCATGTTTATCTTGCTTTTCTTTTTGGCTGTTTTTGAGTTTAAACATAAGACGCACATTTTGCTTTGATTTCCTAATAGAAATGTTCCTATATTTTGATTTTTAAAATTAAAAAGCAATTTAAAGAAATAGAAGATTCCTTTAAAGTAACCACAACTCCCTGACTGAAGAAAAAAAAAAATACAGGCTGTAAAAGTAAAAGGTCAATCCCACCGTGCTAAATATCCCAATGATAGAGAGAGGATTAATTTTTTGTAAAGAAAAGGGGGGCATATTTAGGGTATTTAGCACTGACACAAACGAAAAGTGTCTATTGAAAACTGTCTTAGAATGGGAGCCCTGGGGCCACCAGCAGTGGGGCTGTGGGGCAGCACTGATTTGTCAAATCTTTGCAATTACTCAGAAATAACTTGCCATCTCCAATAATATACTTTGACACTGAGCTTAGTCCTAGGGAGCAGCCTAGTTTTGTTTTGTTTTGTTTTTTTGAGAAGATTTTCGCTCTTGTTGCCCAGGCTGGAGTGCAATGGCGTGATCTCTGCTCACTGCAACCTCCGCCTCCCGGGTTCAAGCAATTCTCCTGCCTCAGCTTCCCGAGTAGCTGGGATTACAGGCATGCACCACCACACCTGGCTAATTTTGCATTTTTAGTAGAGACGGGGTTTCTCCGTGTTAGTCAGGCTGATCTCGAACTCCCGACCTCAGGTGATCCGCCCGCCTCAGCCTCCCGAAGTGTTGGGATTACAGGCATGAGCCACGGCACCCGGCCGCAGCCTAGTTTTAAAAACAAACGAACAAGCATGGATTCCCAAGCCCTGCAGCCTGGGTTCAGATCCTGGCTTTGCTACGTACTAGCTTTATGACTTTTCTGTGCCTCTTCACGCTTCAGTTTCCCCATCTAGAAAATGGGGTGAGTAATAAATTCTGTCTAATAACATAGTTGTGAGGATTAAATGCATTAACTCACCTAAGAACTTAAGTATTTTAGATATGTAATTAGAGATATGAGAACCATCATTGGTGAGAATATCTGAATCCAATTATCGTAAGGAGACATGTTATGTTCTCAGTGGTTCCTCTGCTAAAATCAGAAAAAAAGAAAAGAGAACCTGTACCCTGACAGGCACTGGGTTTTCCCTGTGAGTGAATGGTGCCTGTGTCCAGAACAACTGAGAAGGGGGTCTTGTCTGGCGACACAATGCTTCTGAGAATGTGCAGGACTAGGCAGTTAGAGCAGAGGGGCAAGGAGGATACATACCTGGGTAAGCAAACCACTTAAAAACTCTGCTTCAGTTTTTAAAATTAGCATTATTTGTAAAAAGAGGCACCTGAGCCACATAACCCCTGACAATCACTGGAGCCATTTAGCCAGATCGTTTCCTACAGGAATGGCTATCTGATCCTCTTCTCTGGCACACTGAAGACAAAACCAGGAGCTGCCACAGGGTAATGAGGGGACAAGGATGGAGGGGCCGAGAGGGTCAGAGGTACATGTCACATCCTGGGATAGACGATGGTCCCTAGAGGGCCCCTCAGGACCCTAGCTATAAATACGGGCTTAGAGGCAGAAGGAGACCACGCCGCAAGGGCATTTTATTGTCAGTATCTGGAGCCAGTGATTTCATTCACTGCCCCTTTCCCATTCCCATCTGTAAACCCCTTCTCAAGGCAAATACACCACATTTACTTACAGTGGAATAATCTGTGGTCTTTTCTTCTAACATACCCTTGGGCTTGCTAGGAATCTCAAAGACAGGAAAGGCAGAATAGATAGACTGGGATTGATTCTCCTCTCTAATGGGGACTCCTTGGGAGGTGAAGCCCAGATACAAAGCTTTCCTGAACTTTATGATACAATTAGTTGTGTAAGTCAGGCTTTTTCTATCATTATTTGACTAGACACTCACTCCCTGCAGAGAAAAATAATGATTCGGAGAACAGAACCCGGTGGTAATACTTCTAATCATATCTCTCTAGAGAGAATAAAAAGTTTGCTACTTTCCTATTAACAGGCGAACCAATGAAGGCATTGCCCATGTTTATTCATTTTGTTCTTTCAGCATTCCCATGGGATGTGTTATGTGTGTTTACTTGGGATCGGACAGGGACAAGATTTCTGTTAAAAGACAAGAATTTTGCACAGAAGATTTAAAAACCAAGATCATGCCGTAAATTAATTTCTTTCAATGGTTATTCTATCAATCTTAAAACTGTTCCACTCTCTAATTCCTAGTTTCACTAGAGGAGAGGCAATGATCTCTTGGTCTCTGCTGGTTAGAGATCCCTGAATTCTGTTAAGGCATCACCTCAGAGAAATTGCTTTCTCTCAATGGAGAAAACGTCATTAAAATGGTAAAGGAACCACTCCAAATTTCTCGGTAGTTCAGGTATACTTCATCTTCTTCCTTGAATTTCTTCAGTGTGCCTTCCTTCTCAAACATTTCTTAGCCACGTATTTATTTCCTCATTGTGGGTTAGTGCCTCCAGATAAAATAGGCATACTTGTTCTTTCTCTATCCTTTTTTTTTTTTTTTTTGCACTAAGTGATAAAGTTTGATGATTGCAAAATCTTTCCAGTTCTTACCCTCTGAGTATCTTTTCTTAACCTAGCTCTCAATAGAGGTTTAGTTCTTAAATTATGGTGGAGGGAGCACTTCAAAATAATAGTAATATATTTAATCTATCATGGAGAACAGTAAAAGATATATCCAAGGGGAGTGTAATTGGAGTTATTTCTCTTTTAACATAATCTGTGTGACCAATAGAGGCTTCCTCTACTTACCTCATTATTCTCCAAAGAACATACTCTACTTCATTCAAGTACTACCCCTAGCAGCTCCCAGTCTTGACATTCTTATTCCTTATTTCAAGACAATTTTAACTGTTCTACCCACCTAACTTCATACTTAATACCTATTCTGCAAAGCCCTCTTCGAGCCCTCTTCACCAATCCAACCCAAATTGGGCTCCCTTGTGAAACAGAACATAACATTTACATTTAGCATGCTTTCAGGTTGTACATAAACAGCTTTTGACTCTCAGTCTTTTTATCATTAATGTTTTCTAAAAGGTTACCACAGAAAAATTAATTTGATCACCAACATTTGGATAAAACTAAGGAAAATATTTTGGTGAATATTAATTCAAATATACATAATTAGTACAATTTTTTTCTGACATGGACAATATCATGACATTGAACAGAGTCTACTGCGGATATAAAGAGGTGTCATGATATGGCTCTTTTTATCTTTCAAATTTTAAAGTGGAGAGAGCAAAAATATTCTTGTCTTAGACATTTTGTGAGCATTATTAATATTTATATTGATTAATACTTTATATTTTAGCAAGAATAAATATGAGGAAGCATACTTGGCTCCATCAGTGGTGACGAGCCTGAGGAGAGCAAAGATCACCTGGTGGCCATCCAGCAGACCATCTAGAGGCAAAGCCGCTTATCAAAGGAATTCACAAGTAATTAAACTGCCTGTAATCCCAGCACTTTGGGAGGCCAAGGCAGGTGGACCACGAGGTCAAGAGGTCCAGACCATCCTGGCCAACATGGTGAAACCCCATCTCTACTAAAAAAATACAAAAATTAGCTGGGCATGGTGACACACACCTGTACTCCTAGCTACTTGGGAGGCTGAGGCAGGAGAATCGCTTGAACCTGGGAGCTGGAGGTTGCAGTGAGCTGAGATCGCACCACTGCACTCCAGCCTGGGTGACAGAGCGAGACTTTGTCAAAAAACAAAACAAAACAAAACAAAGAAGAAGTAATTAAACTTCCCTATTATCTAAAGCCACATCTGGTATCAGGCTTCTTTACAAGAATTTATAGGTAACTAGAATTTCTATACATCTCTGGAATGCATGCATGTCAAAACTCACTGTGCAATCCTTGCTGACATCAAGGCCCATAATATCTACAAATGTCATCATTTACCATGGCCTACGTGACTAACACGGTCCAAACTCCCGCTTTAAGGTTCATAAGTAACACTAAGGAAATTCCGCCATGGTGTGCTCAGTCCTCCTGCTGAAGTCCCCGGCTGCTGCACTCTGATACAGCGTTCTATCTAATAAAACTTTCCATTTCAAACCTATACTATTGTCGGCAATTTATTTTACCACCTATGAGCCAACCACTGTCTGCTGTCAAAACTCTGACACCTCACCCAGCAGAATCTTTGTCAATGAAGGTTAATTTTGAAATAGAAGTGCTTGCTAACTACGATTTTTTTCTTTTTTTTTATTTGTTATTATTATACTTCAAGTTCTAGGGTACATGTGCAGAGCATGCAGGTTTGTTACATATGTATACTTGTGCTATGTTGGTGTGCTGCACCCA
>NW_012115154.1:12433905-12442191 GCF_000951035.1 Colobus angolensis palliatus | reverse complement strand
TACTGTGAGCTCCACCCAGTTTGAGCTTCCCAGTGGCTTTGTTTACCTACTTAAGCCTCAGCAATGGTGGGTGCCCCTCCCCCAGCCTCGCCGCCATCCCGCAGCTAGATCACAGACTGCTGTGCTAGCAATGTGGGAGGCTCCGTGGCCGTGGGACCCTCCCGGCCAGGTGTCGGTATAATCTCCCGGTGTGCCCGTTTGCTTAAAGCGCAGTATTGGGGTGGGAATTACCTGATTTTCCAGGTGTTGTGTGTCTCAGTTCCCCTGGCTAGGAAAAGGGATTCCCTTCCCCATTGCACTTCCCAGGTGAGGCAATGCCTCGCCCTGCTTCAGCTCTCGCTGGTTGGGCTGCAGCAGCTGACCAGCACCGATTGTCCAGCACTCCCTAGTGAGATGATCCCAGTACCTCAGTTGAAAATGCAGAAATCACCGGTCTTCTGTGTTGCTTGCGCTGGGAGTTGGAGACTGGAGCTGTTCCTATTTGGCCATCTTGCTCCGCCCCTCGGGCTCAAGCAATTCTGCTGCGTCAGCCTCCAGAGTAGCTGGGACTACAGGCATATACCACCACATCCAACTTATTTTTGTCTTTTTAGTAGAGACAGGGTTTCACCATATTGTAGAGGCTGGTCTTGAACTCCTGACCTCAAGTGATCTGCCCATCTTGCCCTCCCAAAGTGCTGGGATTACAGGCATCAGCCACCACACCCGGTCTTCTCACCAAGTTTTAACAGGAATATCTGATCTTAGAAGAGTTTCTTAGAGCTTCAAATGGGAGAAATGTCACTAAATTATGAGAAAGTATTAACCCTTAACAAGTAAATAGAAATTGAAAAACCTCAGTATCACTTCTCCTACAGAAGCATATATGTTTTTCCTGAGTTGTCCTGATAGAGAAACAATCAACATCGTCGATTGACTAAAAGTAGAAGTGGATCTTAAATCAGGTTGAAAATTATTGCCAAGTCCACCAAATGGTGAATGAGGGCCGAAGCAAAGTGAAGTTATAAATCTGCACAGGTCGAAGAAAATGAACTTCATACAGAGAACTACATTTCAATGCCTTTTAATTTTTCTCATCTGTAAAGTTGCTTCTGGGAATTTCCAGTTAAAACTTGAAAGAAAGAAACAGGGAGCTGAAAAGACTAAATTTCTTTCCAAAGATAGTCTTTCGATGAGACATAGGAGACCTTCCAGAGGTGAAGTGGGATCACAACTTACAGAGGGAGGGCAGCCTGAGACAGATTCCTGGGTGTGGGATGTGACAAGCCCCGTGGCTCTCAACTGTGCTGTGTGCATCTCTGTGTTTCTGCACCCAGTTCAGGGACCCAGGGTAGCAAGCACTTGGATGCCTCAGCAATTACAAATGCCTCATGAGCTTCCTTTTGCCAAACGGTTAGAATTGTTTGACTAATCAAAGTTTTATGAGTAAAATTATCTGTATTTATAGAATTTTACATGTGATTTTTTTTGTATGACATTTCTGAAAGAAAGCAGTAGCCAAAATGAACAATTTCTGAAGGAATGGAATAAATAAAGGAGCAAATAGAACTGTCTGTCTAATTTCATTAGATGTGAACTGCATCCAAACCAAATGTAACGTGAGATGTCAAACGTACATTTTAAGAGTTTGCTAGCAAGGGTTATAGGGTAACGACAACTCTATAACGGTGATTCTTTGCACAAACTAATGTTGTATCAGCTCATTTGTGAGGCCAAGGATGATAGAAAAGTATGCTGCAAGCTGAACACATTTTTTCATTATTGGCATGGTTTCACATTTCGAATTTTATAGTTTCAGAAGTCAGATTATTTTTTCTCTGAGAAAAAGCCTGAGCAGACACAATAAAGATACAGATGCCTGAAATGAAGTTTTCTTTGAGAGTCTACTCCAGCTACGCATCCAAAAAAGATCTTCAGCGCATAGAATGAGGAAAAAGTCTTCGTGGATACAGTTCTCTGTTCTTCCGTAGCATGACAAAATTAGCAGTAATTAAAAAAAATATAGTCTCTGAAAAGAATGAGATAAGTATTCTTAGCAGTGCTCTTTAGACCATCACTCTGACCTTGATTCTGAATGGTGAACATTACAAAGTTGAGTCCTTTTTTATGAACCTCACTATTTCCATCTGTAAAATGATGACAACAGATATCTAAAAGGCTGATGTGAAGAGTGAGTACCACTAGGATACCTGTTAATGGTTTAATAAATGTTAGCTGTTATTAACAGCATTACAGAGACCACAGAATTGAGGCAAAAATCTAAATCATTGGAATTAAAAATCTGACACAATCATTATGGTTTTGCAAACTCTTTCACATTTATTTTGCATTCATTTTTTGTTATTTTTGAATTTAAATAAAAACACATTTTGTTCTCACTGCCATTGTTTTTCTATTTTGAGTCATAAAATTAAGTTTAAAAAGAAAACTTGAAGAGATGAAAAGAATCATTTAATGTAACCTCATTCCTATATTTAAAAAGAAAGTACAGGTTTTCAAAACTCAAAGTGCTATTCTGCCATGCCTATGACAGAGAGAGAGAGAGAGAGAATCTGATGGAAGAAAAGGGGACATATTTAGGATATTTAACACCAATCAAAAATAAATGTTTTCACTGATATTTTAGTCACAATGGAAGCCATGGCTATCAAAGATGGGGTTCTGGGACAGCACAGATTTTTCAAATATTTGCAATCACTCATAAATTACTTACCATCTCAGTAGTTACTTTGATACTCAATTTGATCCTAATGAATAGCATAATTTAGAAAAAAAAAAAAAAACAAGCAAAGATTCTAGATAGAGCCCTATTGCCTGGGTTCAGATCCTGGCTTTGCTACGCACTAAATTTATGACTTTTCTGTGCCTTGCTGTGCCTCAGTTCCCCCATCTGCAGAGTGGGGTGGGTAACAAACCCTACCTTATAGGACGGTTGTGAGGATTAAATGAGTTATCTATCATAAGGCACTTAATAAGTGCATAAAAACCATTATTGATGATTTGAAACAATCATTGGAAAGTGTCTTCTGGATCCAATAATAACAAGGAAACGCATTATATGTTTAACAGTTCCTCTGCTAAAAAAAGGAAACAAAAGGAGAATCTTTTCCCCACAGGCATTGGGTTGCCCTATGAGAGAATGGCATCTCTCTCTTGAACAACTGAGCAGTGGGTTCTAGTTAGCCAGACCATGGTTCAAGAATCAGAAGGGCAGACAGTTAGCAATGGCAGAAGGAAGATCAATCAATTTCAGGACAAGTGAACTACTTAGTGACTTCAATTTAGTGTTTTCTTATTTGTAAGAAGAGGCACCTGGGCCATGTAGTCCCTGGAGTTCTTTTTAGCGCTTTAGCCAGATAATATCCTACATGGATATTATCTCTTCTTCTTCTCTGGCAGAAGCCAGGCACTGGCACATGAGGATGAGGGACCAGGAGGGTGAGAGGGACCATGGCCACCCCATGGTTGTGAGGACCAGTAGTGGTCCCCAGAGCTCCTCTCAGGACCCCAGTTACAAACATAGGCTTAGGGCCAGAAGGAAACTACACGAGGGAGGTGTTTTGTCTCTAAAGGGGCCTCCTTGGGAGGTGAAACCCAGCAACGGAGCTCTCCTGAACTTTATGATAGACTTAGTTTGTGCAAGCCAGGGCTTATTCTATTATCATTTGTCTACAACTAACTCCCCAGACAAAAATAATGATTCCGTGAACAGAACCATGTGAGATTACATCCACTCATATTCTCCCTAGAGGAAACTATAGAATGTATTGCTTTTCTATTAGCAAGTAAACCAATCAAAGCATCTCACATGTTTATTCATTTTGTTCCTTCGTATTGTCATGGGATTTATTTTAGTGTGTTTACTTGAAATTGGATGGGGACAGGATTTCTGTTCATGAGATAAGACCTTGGAGAGAAAACAAAATATTCAAGATAATATATCAATTAAATTCTCTTAAAAGTTACTTATTTTATCAGTCTTAAAATTGCTCCACTTTACAATTCCTGCTGTTTGACTATAGAGGAGAGGCCGTGACTTCTTGATAATCCTTCCACCTTTCTCACTTACAAATATTTTTGACTCTGAAGTTCAGGTATACCTCATCTTCTTCCTTAAATTTCTTCAATGTGCCTTTTATCTCAAACATCTCTAAATTTCTTAGCCACATTTTGATTTCCTCATCCTAAGTTAGGGTCTACAGATAAAATGAGCATGCTTCTCTCTCTCTCTCTCTCTTTCTCTCATTTTCATTGAGTGATGATTGCAAAATCCTTCCAGGTCTTTCTTACTATGTGTCTGTTTTTAATCTAATTCTCTATAGAGTCTTAGTTTTTGAACTATGGTGGAGGAAGCACTTCACAATAATGATATTTAATCTATTGTGGAGAATGCTAAAATATATCTATTCAAGAGGAGGCTAATGGGGTTATTTTTCTTTTAAAATGATCTGTGTGGCCAGTAGAGCTTCCCTCCACTTATCTCCTTATTCTCCAATGCACACACTCTATTTCATTCAAGTGCTATCCTACAGCAGCTCCCCTTCTTGAAATTCCTATTCCTTGTTTCAAGTCAGTTTAATCTTGTTTTACCCACTTGAATTCATATATAACACCAATCCTTCAAAGCCCTCATGGAGCCCTCTTCAACTATTTCAGCCCAAATCAGTCTTCCTTCTGCGATAGACCAAAGAAGCACTTATTATAAGAATGCTTCAAGATAGTGTTTAAGTAATATTTTACTTTTAGTATTTTTTATTGTTCATCTTTCATATGAGGTTATTACAGAAAAATAAATTTGACTCACCAACACCTGGATAGAGCTAAGAATAATATTTTGGTGCATATTTGTTCAGACTGGCATGAGTAGCACAATTTTATTCCTTTTGTTGAGTACAATATAATGACATTTAACACAGGCTACTATAGATACAAACACATATCATAATTTGCCTATTTTTGCTTCTAATCTTTGAAATGGTGAGAGCAAAACATTTTTCATGGAAAGTCTTAGACTTCTTGTGAGTGTTAAATTTACACTGATTAACATTTTATATTTTAGCAATAATAAATATTGTAAAGTATACATGGCTCCATCAGTGGTGATGGACCTTTATTAAGTGAGAGTCAATTTTGAAGTAGGTGTTTGTGGATTATATCAATTACTATACCTACAACTGGCCTAAGCATATTTTAACATTTGCCATCTCTGAGAGAGAAATATCTCCTTTGCAGGGCTTGAGTTTTTACTGTTTTTGTTCCTTTTTTAAAAATTCTACTTCCTTCATAGGATTTCAGTGGGTTACTGGAGAAGATGAAATAATATAAACAATGGTAAGGGATTTAAAATGTTAAGGTCTGTTTTCACCATCACTTCTGTGATTGCATCTCACCTTAACCTTATAAAGCTATTGTGGGAGGTGCTCCATCAAAACAAAGGAGTAAACCAAAAAAGAGGTTGGCATGATTAATGAACTAGAGTGTCCACCTGAAGATAAAGGCAGATGGAATTGTTGGGATGGAATCAGTCCAGGCAGAAAGAGAATAGCAGACTATTAAGGGAAGTCTTCAATAAAAAGTTGGAATGGATGTATCATATGAGGCGGTGGAAGAGGTAGGCAGTCTTAGCAACTAGCACAAAGAATCCATGCAGAGGAGGGAAAGGGCAATTAATTAACATGACTTTTGTTACTTGCAGCTGATGCATTCTAATGAATACATACTTCCTTCCTAGAAAATCAGGTGAGAGAAAATACTGTCAAATAGAGTTTTCTATCTTGTTGCCACTGTCGATATACTGTGGATGAACAGGCTTGAAGGGAGATGTTGCCTTTCTCTCTTACAGCCACAGACTTCTCCAGCAATTTTGTCTCCAAGTTTGGGCTTATTAATGGGACAACAGTATTTCATTGCACTTTGTTCAACAGTTGGAAAGTTGGCGCTGGGCCCCAGTGTCTACCTTAATCAAGTGTTCATCATATACCAGTAACGTGTCAGGCACAGTTCAGGTTATAGGCATGAGGGATACAACTGATCAAGAGAGAAAACTGTCTGCATTCGCTTTGCTCCATGCTGGTGGTAAACAGGAAATCTGTACTCATGTTGCCTGTTTCTTAAAAGTCTTTTTTTTTTTTTTTTGAGGCGGAGTCTCGCTCTGTCGCCCGGACTGGAGTGCAGTGGCCTGATCTCAGCTCACTGCAAGCTCCGCCTCCCGGGTTTACGCCGTTCTCCTGCCTCAGCCTCCGGAGTAGCTGGGACTACAGGCGCCCGCCACCTCGCCCGGCTAGTTTTTGTGTTTTTTAGTAGAGACGGGGTTTCACCGTGTTAGCCAGGATGGTCTCGATCTCCTGACCTCGTGATCCGCCCGTCTCGGCCTCCCAAAGTGCTGGGATTACAGGCTTGAGCCACCGCGCCCGGCCCCGAAAGTCTTAATAATTCTTTGTCATCCTGTCTCCCTACATACTTTAAGGGGGAAAAAAAAATTGCCCTCTTTTTGGTAGGAAGGACTTAAGCTCAACATGTACAAAATAGACATTTTTTAAAAGTTCAATAAAAAAATAAAATTATTTTAGGTCACAGCACCCAGAAATAATTATGATTGATAGCTCAATATCCCCCAAATTTCTTCATTAACATATACAGATGCAAAGACAATAGGACAGACAGATAAATAATTTAGCAAAAATGAGATCCCACAATATTTTAGGAAAGCATTTTGACTTTAATTTTTTCTGTAAAAAGAACATTTGCCCAATATGAAAATAAGTTAGGCAATACAGGAAAATACAATCACATCCCTTACATATTTGGTTAATTGAATTGCAGATATTTCTGTGATCTTAAAGAAACATATGGCTAGAAGGATAAACTGACAATCTTAGATATTTTTATAGAACTGTTTTCATACTCCTCACGCTGTTTTGAAGTGTGTGTATATGTGTGTGTGTGTGTATATATGTATATATTTAATATAGCAGAAGGAAGAGCATCTACTCTGTAACTAAAATCCTTATTCTAATTCAGAATCTTTTTTTTAAAGCCGTATCAGATTAGGTTCTTAAAGGAGTCCCTTTGATGTAAGAATAATTTTTTATTATATTTACAGATTATAGCCATTATAGTTTTAAACATTGTGCCCTATTTTCACAGAGTATCATTTGGGTCCCCAAAATTGATGGATGAGAAAATTTGCACACTTCAAAGGCCTACTTCTTTTCAAGATTTAAGGAGGTTAGCTTCTGAATTTAAACCATTTGGCCGATAAGCCAGTTGTGTGCTCGATGGTCATTGCCCACTTCCTTGCTGACCCTCTACTGATTCTCAGGCAGTGCAGATATCAGAGAACATGGACCTTGCTATGAGCTAGGGGAGATTAAACCATGACTGATCTAAGCCAAGCATTCAATCTCGTCTTCTTTGTTAGTAAGTGGATTAAGGACTTCCATTTGACTCAGTCTTAGCCAAAGCAATACAAGCAAACAATCTGCTGAGAGGAAGTCTTTCTGGAAAAGATTTTTCTTCTTGATAAAAGGGGGAAAGACAAAAAAGAGTTCTCTCTTGCTTCTTTATTAGTTTTAGACATTGTTATGTCAGAAAATTTTCTCACTACAACAAAATCTGAAAACGACTCATACACTGTATTGCCAAAAACTTCTATTCCGCTTTCATTTTTAAATTTAAGGTGATTTCAGAATTAAAAATTCTATTTTTATCCTATTCTTGTCTTATCTCAATTTAAGATGCATGCATTATGATGACTCTTGCTGTTCTTTTTACCTGAATGACTTATCTTTTTTCCCCTACTAATTTTAGTTTTTCAAGCCTAGTGTCTATACTACCTTTATTGTAAGGTCTCTTTTACTTACATTCTGACAAAAAAAAACTTTTTTTGTTTATTTACCCATAGAGTTAAGTTTGTAAAACTACCACCCCCGCATATCTCACAAGGTAATTAATGATCACTAGATCTCATGGTTGAAGGGGATATTAATTCCCTTCAGTGACAGTGGTTCAATATCATAATAATTATTCCCAATAGAGTATTCACAGTTGAGAATTCCATAGGAGACAATAATGTGTCCTTCATAAAAAAAAAAAGAGGCAGGAAGGAAGGAAGGAAATAAAATAAAGAGAGAAGAAAGAAAGAAGAAAGAGAAAGAAAGAAGAGAAAGAAAAAAAGAGAAAAGAAAGAGAAAGAAAGAAAGAAGGAAAGATAGAAAGAAAGAAAGAAAGAAAGAAAGAAAGAAAGAAAGAAAGAAAGAAAGAAAGAAAGAAAGAAAGAAAGAAAGA
>NW_012115154.1:12397310-12433845 GCF_000951035.1 Colobus angolensis palliatus | reverse complement strand
AAGGAAGGAAGGAAGGAAGGAAGGAAGGAAGGAAGGAAGGAAGGAAGGAAGGTAGAGAAGGAAGGGGAGAGAGAGAAAGAAGAAAGAAAGAGAAAGAAAGAAAGAAAAAGAAAAAGAAAGAAGGAAAGAAAGAAAGGGAGAAAAGAGAGGAAAAAAGTCCTCCTTCAACGATCCTGATAACTTTCCTTCCTGGTGGTAGAAGGGAGATATGTTTATCTTTTGTCTTGAATCATTGGGTCATTGGTGTAAGCTACACTTGCACATAGAGTTAGTATTGTATTGAGAATATGGGCTCTCTCTGTCTCTCTGTCATGTGTAGACACAGTGGGAAGACAACCTCTGAAAGCCAGAAGAAAGTCCTCACTAGAGCTCAACAATGCTTGGCACCTGATCTTGGACATAAACTTCTATTCTTTAACAACAAAAGAATACAAGCTCTGGAGCCAGGGAACCTATTTTTTAAAACTCTATATTTTCCATTGATTATGCTAACTCAGTGACTCAGGGTAAGTTACTCAACCTCTGTGTTCTTTGATCTTCTTATGTGCAAAATAGAAATTTTAATAAATAGAACATAAAAGTACATTTCTCTCCCCCTAACTTGGTTGCTCCTTGGTTTCAGGAAGAATGTGGATGGGCTTACACTTTCCTGGGGATACCTACTGGTCATCTATCAACAGATAATTATTGAGCATCTTCTCTGTACCTAGTTCTGCTCTAGATACTAGAGACACATCTATGACAAGACAAAATTGATGTGTACCGTGATCTTGTATATTACTGATTGTAAATTGCCAAAACACATATGAAAAAAAATACAAAAAGAAAAACTTCAAGTACTTAATAATGACATAAAAAGATAGACTGAAGAGATATGGTTGAAAGTCACCTAGTCAAGACAATGCATGAGACTCTGAAATATGCTGGTCTTTGGGGAGGTACTGCTTGAGAGCCGATAAATTAGAAGGTCTTCCAGGAGAAGATTTTGTGGCTTGTCTTTTCACTTTTCACCCTGTTTTGATTAACATAAATTCTTAATTTCAACCCAGTCATATATACCAATATTTTTATTTAATGCAACTTAAAGATTTTATAATATCAGATATTTTTTCACAATAGCAATTTTACATATTGTTTAAAAAATCCTTCTCTTGTATCTCTTCTAGAAGCTTTAGAGTTCTGCCTTTGACACTTAAATCTTGAATACACTGGAAGTTGAATTTTCTGCATGATTTGAATATCTTCATAAAGACTTGGTTATCCCAACACCATTCACTTCAAAGCTTTTTCATTCCCCAGTGATATACCATGCAATACCTCTCATATAGCAAGTTCTAATAAAAGCAAATACATGCTAATTTGCTTTCTATTCTGTTTGGTTTGTTTATATTGGTCTATCTGTGTATAAATATCACACTGTTCTACTTATTAGCACTACATAGTGTGTTTTGATATCTGGAGGATCAAATCCTCCCACGTTGTACCCTTTCTCTTTTAATAGGGTTTGAGCTAGCCTTGGTCCCCTGAATTTTAAGATTAGTTGGTTGAGTTCTGCACGCATCCACACACCCTGCTGGGATACTGATTGGGATTGTCTAAGGAGATTGAATCTTTGTAATACTATATTTTTCAGTCCAAGAACTTGGCATACCACACGTTGTGTATCTATTTATTTACCATAGTCTCTCAATAAATTTTTAATTGTCTCTTTAGTGTTTTTGTATACTCTTTGTTATAATTATTCCTAAGCATTTCAGAATTAAATCCTGTTGTAGTGTGGTAGCATTTTTTCAAGTTTCATTTTAATTGTTTGTTATTGCTTTAAAAATATAATAGATTTTCATATTGATTTTGTATCAAGCGACTTTAAAATTCATTATAATTCTTTTGAATTTCCTACATATACAGTAATGTCATTTGTATGTAATTACAATGTGCTTCTTCTTTCTCAAATGTGTGTGTGTGCGTGTGTGTGCATGCATGGGTATATTTGCTCTTTTTGTCTAACTGTACTGTTTGGGATCTCTAGTAAAAAGTTAAATCAAGAAAAATGAGTGATTTCTTTTTGTGTCTGATTCTTTATCTGAAAAGGATAGATGCTAACATTTCACCATTAACCATGACGTCTGCTTTGTTTTTATTTTTGTTTTGTTTTTGGTAGATTCTGTTTAAAAAGTCTTACTGCTATATTAGCTTATAAAGAATTGATCTTAAATCTTGTCAAACACTTTCTTGGATCTACTGAGATGTTCATATGAAATGTATCCTTTAATTTGTTAACGTGGCAAGTTATTTTTGTTGTTTGTTTTAATGCTAAATTATTGCTGCATTTTAAGGGTATACATAGTTTCATTATAATACATCCTTAGTTCATTCTGCTGGACTTATTTTATTAATATTTTCTTTAAGAGGTTTGCATCTATATTCACGAGTAGGATTAGATTGTGATTTTCTGTTTCATAAGTTTATCTCAGGTTTGGTATCAATGACTTAAACAGTAAAAGTAATTAGTTTCTCTCTCTCTCTTTTCTTTTCTTTTTTCTTTTCCTTTTTTTTTTTTTTTTTTTTTTTTTTGAGACAGAGTCTTGCTCTGTCGCCCAGGCTGGAGTGCAGTGGTACAATCTCGGCTCTCTGCAACCTCCACTTCCTGGGTTCAAGCGATTCTCCTGCCTCAGCCTCCCAAGTAGAGCTGGGATTACAGGCGCCCACCAGCATGCCTGGCTAATTTTTGTATTTTTAATGAGATGGTGTTTCACCATGTTGGCTAGGCTGGTCTCGAACTCCTGACCTCAGATAATCTGCCTGGGTCAGCCTCCCAAAGCGTGGGGATTACAGGCGTGAGCCACCACACCCGGCCGGTTTCTCTTTTTATAAGAAGTCCAAAGATAAACAGTACTGGGTGTGGTAAATTAAAGAACTAAAAAGAATTTCCAGAACCTAGGGTCATGAGAACCATGCTTACACACTCAGGATACCCCAAATGATTCTTCACATTGATCTCTGTTTCCAGAGAACTCTCTTTAGAGCCCCTTTAACCTCTGCGTTCCTAAGGCTGTAGATAAAGGGGTTCAGCATCGGGTTGAAAAGGCTGTAAAACAGGGAAAGGATCTTCCTGTGTTCTTGAGAATGGCTTGACCTTGGGGCCACGCACATGACGATGGCGCTGCCAAAGAAGAGCCCCACCACGCAGAGATGGGAGGAGCAGGTAGAGAAGGCCTTTCTGCGGCCCTCCCCAGACTGGATCCTCAAGATGGCCACCAGGATGCGCAAGTAGGAGACCAGCACGAGGCAGAGCGGTCCCACTAAGACGAACACAGAACCCGCAAAGAGGACCACCTGGTTGAGCCCAGTGTCAGCACAGGCCAATTTGAACACGGACATGATTTGACAGAAAAAGTGGTCGATCTTTTGTGGGCCACAAAAAGGCAGCCTCAGAATAAGAGTGATATGGACTAGAGCCAAGAGAAAGCTAAATATCCAGCAAGTTGAGGCCAGGACAGTGCACACTCTCCAGTTCATAATGAGGGTATAATGCAAGGGGTGACAGATTGCCACATACCGATCACAGCACATCACCACCAAAATCAGACACTCCGTAATAGCAAACGCCAAATACAAAAAAGTCTGAAGTATGCAAGGAGCAAAGGAGATGACTTTTTTGTGCATCACAAGATTTGCTAGCATCTTAGGGACAGTGCTCGAGGCATAGGATATGTCCACAATGGCCAGGTGTGACAGGAAGACATACATGGGTGTGTGCAGTCTAGAGTCCAGGCAGATGAGCCCCAGGATAATCCCATTTCCCATCAGGGTGAAGCTGTAGAATAGCAAGAAAAACCCAAAGAGGAACAACTCCAGAGCCGGGTCCACCTGGAATCCCAGCAGGATGACTTCTTTGATCCAGGTCCGATTGCTTTCCATGTTCTCATGACAAAAAAAAAAAAAAAATCCTGTGATGTACTTAAGGCAGAAATTTCACAGCTGATGGGAGAAAATAAAAAACATTTCATTATAGAGCATGAATTTTATGCCAGAGGCCACAAATCAGTATTTCATGGGTCCATCCAGCCCAAAGTCCTCTGATGTTGACTCACAAATTTGGCTTTTAGAGACATTTAAAATCTGTAGTTATTGATTAATATTGAAAACTAGGAGATTTCATGTTAAAATTGGTGTCTCTAGCTTCTTTTGAGAAAAATAGATTTGTCATTTCATGATATTCATTGAAAGCAACAATCAGCTAAATCTAATGAGGCAATAGATAGAGGCCGGTTCTCTTCCATGTACCACTGTTTTCACCAATCTTTATTTTATCCCAGAAGTTGAGCTCAGTGACATGAACAATTTTATCATTGTACCTACACTACTGATGACATATTGACATAAGAAGAGAGTGAAGATTTTTGCTCAAGATGGGTTTCCAATTTCTCCTCTACTTCAAATACATGGATATGAGAGATAAAATACAAAATGCAAACCCCAAAGAGTTTAAAATGTGACAACTCCTTCATACACCAGAAATGAATCAGAAACATAATATGCTCCAAGTCTGGAAGCAGAGAGTAATACCTGGAACTTAGCTTTTGTGAGGTTAAGGCAAGTTGTTGTGAGATGTGGTACTGATGTGATTCTTTGAAGCTAAGGGGTTGGATTGGGGCCATGAAAGAAGTTTTAAAACAACTACGGGGTTGCTGCATAAAGTGACATTCAAGAAGTCAATATGCTTGCCGGTTCTATAATTTGATCAACAGAACCTGAGAAAGTGTTATAAGACCTGATTTTTTATAAGGGGCCCTTGGAGCCAGGTGAAGAACAACAAAATCTAAAGACCACAAGAGGGAGAAGCAAGATAGAAAAATCAAGTAATAATAATAAATAAAATATATGGTTTCCAAAATTACAAAGTAAATAAAAGAAATTTGAAAGCATTATTAATCCAACAGCAGGCCAGAAAAGAGAAAACACAAAATAAGGAAGTATAAATAAGTCTGTGTATATGGATTATCACATTATATGTAATTATAGGGCATTAAAAGACAGAGTTAGGCACTTTAGATGAAAAACAGAAAATCAAGTTACAAAATCTTTATGTGTCACACCTAAACCCCTTAAACATAAATTCTCTTTTTTTCTGTCTAACACACACACACAGATGCACACGCACACAAATGCATGCGCACACACATGCACGCCCCCACACAGAAATTAAAAATAAAATAATGAAAAATATATTGTAGAAACTGGTAGTAGCAATTTTGTTATCACTTGTCAGCATGCAAAAGCATGTTGGTGATACTGTACAATAATAATGAAAAGAAAAATCCACAAAGAATAAACAATTCAGAATTTATATCCTATGAAAAGACTGCAAGATTCAAAGAGAAAAAAACCTTTCCTGAATCTGAAAAAGAATATCCATAAAACCAACAGAAACATTATACTTAATGGTGAATGTTTAAAAGCTTTCCCCCTGCATTAGAATATAAGATGCTCCTCTAATACCACTTCTATTTAATGTTGATTCATAAAGTAGCCAGTGATAACACCGAAAGAAAGAGTAAGAGGCATAAGACTTAAAATGAAGACTATCAAATGTCATTATTTACAACACCAAGATTTTCTTTGTAGAAAAATTTTAAACTCAATAAATGAACTATTGAAATTAATGTGTATTTACAAAAACTTCTGGATTCAAGATCAATGTACAAAATAAATAAGATATGTATATATACATGTATACATTCATGTAATTGTGTGTTTACAGATTGGAAGTTTTGTAAAGATTCTAAATCTATTCAATTTGATCTATACTTTCAATGACATTCACATCAGAATACCAGCAAGTTTTTCATCAATGAAAATTAATAATTGTACTCTAAATGTTATATGAAATACAGAAGGTCCAGAATAGCCAAGGAAATCTTGAGAAAGAAAAATGAATGGAAGAACTTACTCCATTGACTCTCCAGACTTATAAAGCTACAGCAATTAAGTAAATGTGGCAGTGGAAGAAGGATAAACAAATAGACCAGTGACATAGAGTGGTTAACCCAAAAATCCAGAAGAATGGCCAGGTGCGGAGGCTCATGCCTGTAATCCCAGCACTTTGGGAGGCTGAGGTGGGTGGATCACTTGAGGTCAGGAGTTCGAGACCAGCCTGGCCAACATGGTAAAGCCCTGTCTCTACTAAAAGTATAAAAATTAGCAGGGCGTGGTGTTGGGCATCTGTAGTCCCAGCTATTTGGGAGGCTGAGGCAGGAGAATCGCTTGAACCCAGGAGGCAGAGGTTGCAGTGAGCCAAAATCATGCCACTGTACTCCAGCCTGGGAGACAGAGCGAGACACTGTTTAAAAAAAAAAAAAAAAAAAAAAAATTCCAGAAGAATACGCACACTCTTGGTCTAAGACAAAGTTGGCACTGGTGTTTTTGAAAAATAATATTATGCTGTGTCAGTTGGCTATCCATGTCGAATAACACCAAAGCACGGCCCCTCCCACATACATGCACAAAAATAAACTTCAGGTCAGTTTTATATCTAAATAGGAAGGATCAAAACAAACTCTCCAGAATACAAGCTAGGGGTATATTTTTGAGAGTAGCAAATGTTTCTAAAACAGAATCCACACTGAAAATGTTGTGTCATTACAGTTTTACAAATAGAGACAGGATTCTGTTTTCCTTTTCCATTTCTAAAATGTAAGAAAATACATTATTTTAAAATACTTCTCAAAAGTGAGAAACATCTCTCCCTTTAAATGGATGTAAAGAGAATAAGAATGCATTCAACTGTGTTTATTTTTTAAAAGCAAAATTTTCACTGAATGTGTTGCCAGATACATTATTTTTGTAATAGGAATATTTTACCGTACTTACACCGGCCAGGACTTTCCCCAAAAGTTTAATATGTGACACCATAGTCAAGTTATCCCACTCTAGGATCTGATAAAGGGTTTCCATAAGATGAAGACAACCATTGCTGGCACACAGATCAGGAAAAGCTTATCCGGCTTGTCTGGCACCAATATGGGCTTCTCTGCTGTTAGAAGAAATAGGAAAGAAATCCTTGTCAAATAACTCGAGGACTTTCTCCCGGCACCTGACATCTCCCTCCAAGGCAACAAAGAAAAGGAACCCTAATGTTACTTTGCTGGCTGGAGGATATTCCTAGGATGTAGCAGAAGCAGATGGTTCTCAGTAGAAGAAGAAATGAAGGGGAAGTCACGGGAAAATTACATAACACCTGGAGCTTCACCTCCTTCATTTGTAAAGCAAGCAGCAGGAATATATATATGGCTCTTATGCCCCTTCCAGCTTGACACCATGAACCAGAGTTATCTACTGCTACCTGCTCCTTCCCATGAGTAACAGGGAAAGGGTGGGACAAAGGCAAGTCTGAAACATGTAATATTTTGACACTGTAAGTATCAGATGTTACTCTGAGACCTGGCATAGTGCCAGGAAGGGGTCTCTGTGAAGGTGTTCTCTCTCTTTTCTTTCCCTCCATCCTAAACTTGAACATTTCTGCCAGTCTTCTGCCTTGCTCTTCTCCTGGAAACAACTAATTAGTGTAGAAATAATGATTAATACAAAGGAAGATAGTATTTCTGGTATTTGCCTCAAATTGCCCTTGAATGCACAGGAAAACACAGAGATAGGGAAAGGTTGGAGCTGAAGTGCCTGCACCTGAAGCAGGTTGGGTGGACAATGAGTCTCAGATCTCTTTCTACCCTAAGGACTGGGACAGGACCCAGGGATGTTCAGGAGGCTTCTCGATATGTAGATTTTATACTCTGATTACTTAAAAGAGGCCCATTATCCAGAGACATACCTGTGGAGTCCAGAGAACAACATATGAAGCGTCTTCCCCCCATCCTATGTCTTCCTTACCGAGTAGTGTAACACCTTCTCCTCTCCTTTCTACCCTCCAGCTTTGTTATTCATATGCGTGTGGGTGTGTGTGGGTGTGGGGCCAGTGTGTGTGCCTCTGTGTGTGCGTGTGCACGCGTGCCCACTTGTGTTCCTGCTTATGCAAAGAAGTGAGAACTCAGAAAGAATGGCAAGGGTATTTCTACCCAGGAGAATCTTGGCGTGAACATTTCACAGATAAGTCACCCTATATGGGTTATGTCACATGGCACAGTCTCCAAGGATCTAGACTCATTGTGATCTCAGAATTTTGCCTGCCTACCTCCCCCTTTTCAAAAAGGTTGAGATTTGATGATGTGATAAATGTGGCCCCCACGGAGCTTGTTAAGGCAGCACTTCAGAGGACTGTATCTCCTCCAAGGAGAGGAGTGTTGATCTGCTGAAAGTCTTATTGTGAAATGAATTGCAAAAATTTCCTTTGCAGTATATTTTTAAGTTTGGAAGCTCATAGAGATTAGATTCTATTTCCCCAGTGCTTTTTTTCCTTTCCGTCAATTTCAAGCCACTCGCTATTTGTTCCATTTAAAAACATACCTTTTCTTCCAAATATGTGTTCTACCTTTAGATTCAATTTTTAAAAATCTCTCGGCTGGGCACAGTGGCTCATGCCCAAATCCTGAACAATATGTAATACTAGCAAACAAGTTTAAATTGCATATCAAAAGTTTTATATATGACCAAACTGGATGCATCCCTAGAATCCGAGGTTGCTTTCCTATCCAAATATCAAATCAATAAAATATACCACATTAATTACATAACTAAGAAAAACAACATGATCATTTTAATAGCCAAATTAAAGCATTTGACAAATCTAATAATAATAAAAATACTCAACAAAATAGAAATGAAGAGTACTTTCTCAACCCATCAAAGGGCATAGATGAAAAAGCTCACAGCTAACATCGTCCTTAATGGTGAAAGATAGAATGCTTTTTCTTGAGATCAGGAACAATACATGGATGTCCACTCTCACCACTTTGATTCAACATTGTACTGGAGTTGTATAGTGAGGACAATTAGACTTGTCTTGTTCCAATAGCTTGGAACCTTAGCCATGAGATAGCAATACCAGCTTGCTGATTTGACTTTGCCCCAACAGATAATCCAATGAAGACTGTGAACCAAAATTTTGGGTAAAGCATTCTCCATGGCAGTTTGATTTTTAAAGGCCAAACCTCCCCAGACTCCAGAGGTCACTGGGGCCAAACAGTACCAAAGGAGGGTGTCACACATTAACCAGGCCCCCTGTTTAGAACTGCAGCACAAAAGCCTGGATACATGCAATGCTATTCTACTTTCCCAGTAGACAGTGAACCCCGATTCCAAACAATGTTGGGGTCAAGCAGCATTGCAATTGTGAGAGAAAAACTCTAAGGAGGGCTTAGTACTAGACCTCAGAACCTCTGATAAACACATAAAAGCAAAATAGCAGATGAATGGAGCAGATTATGTAGGCTGATGTTAAAAGTCTATCAAAGGCCAGGGGCAGTGGCTCACGCCTGTAATCCCAGCATTTTGGGAGGCCGAGGCAGGCGGATCACGAGGTCAGGAGATCAAGACCATCCTGGCTAACACGGTGAAACCCCATCTCTACAAAAAATACAAAAAAATTAGCTGGGCGGGGTGGTGGGTGCCTGTAGTCCCAGCTACTCGGGAGGCTGAGGCAGGAGAATGGCGTGAATCTGGGAGGCAGAGCTTGCAGTGAGCCAAGATCGGGCCACTGCACTCCAGCCTGGGCGACAGAGCGAGACTCTGTCTCAGAAAAGAAAGCGATCATATTCCCAAGAGGAAGAGAAAATAAAGTGGGCTCAAATCACATTTTGTCTGAGCATTTCTAATATGTGAAGTCAACCCTTCCATGAATTTAGGAAGTTTAGCAATTCACAGCAGGATAAATGCAAAGGAAATATAACATAGCCATATCATGGTCATATCACAGCCTCACTTAAGAAAACCAAGGACAAAAAAAAAATCGTTGTGTTCAGGAGCATAAAACACAACCGCTCATTACCATCGGGAGCATTTCTTCAGCCAAAAAATATCTCCTTCCGTGTCTCCCGAAGTGCATGAACACTCTCAGATGTTTCTTTTTTCTTTCTTATCTTATCTGATAACATCTTTCTTTCATCTTAAATTTGAATTATATCTTCTGGATGTAGAATTCTACGTTGGCAGTTAATTCTTTCAACAAATTTAAATAATATTTTATTTTCCTCTGAATTCCTTAGCTTCAATCGAAATTGTCAGTCACAACTCTTATTATTGATTCCTGGTAGCAATGGGTAGAGGTTCCGGTTTTATGAAGGCATTCTTACTCTAATATAACACCTTACTTAGGTGAAGGGTTTATAGAATATGACCTCTGGAGTCATTTTAATCTGTGATTTGGGGGATTGACAAATACCCTAAAAGCAGGTATAGCCTTCCATTTTCCTAACTTGTTTTTCTGCTGGTTGCTAGCTTGTGTTCTCATAATTGTCCATTTGTTTTCCGTCTAATCTTCGTCCTCTTGAGAATTTTATTTACTCTCCTGCAAACACAGCTCTGCATTTAAAGTGATGTTGGTTTGCTTAACATTCCATCAAGCATTTTTAGGTGTCTTGTCGTAAGATGATTTTCTATTCCTGGAAACAGAAATGAGAAATGCAAAAACTTAATAATCACAGAAGGGAGCCATGTGCTTCTCTTTTGAAAATAAGTTACATGCTACAAACACAGCCACACTATAATTATTCAAACTTAGAGTTTTCCAAAGGGCTTAAGATAATTATAGCAAATATGCAAGCACAAAGAGGCCATCTATACCCAGATTTTCACAGCCAGAATTTTTTTTCTTTTCTTTTCAATCTAAAGCAACACAGTGCCCATAAAAGTCAGCTATTGTCTAAGAGAAAGATTTGTAAGCCAGGTGCATGCAATGACTCACACCTGTGATCTCAGCACTTTGGGAGGCTGAGGCAGGTGGAGAACTTGAGGTCAGGAGTTCGAGACCAACCTGGCCAACATGGTGAAACTCCATCTCTACTAAAAATACAAAAAAGTCAGCCAGGCATGGTGACACACATCTGTAGTCCCAGCTACTTGGAAGGCTGAAGCAGGAGAATCGCTTGAATCCTGGAGGTGGAAGTTGCAGTGAGCTGACATTGCACCACTGCACTCCAGCCTGGGTGACAGAGGGAGACTATGTCTCAAAAAAAAAAAAAAAATTCTAAATTCATTATACTTAGCTAACAGATGAAATTCTAGTTCTATGGACTTATTCCTTGTAACAGACACATCTTGCTCACAAACTCAGATCTTTCGACCTCAGATTTCTGGAACCCTTGTCCACTTGACCCATCTCAGCCACTACTATGAGCTACGCTGGGCTCTAATCAAATCGACTTTACACAGGAATAACCCAAGAGTGCTTCTTCTCCTGCCACTTTACATTCCTCTTGCTTCCTGATCTGAGGATTTTCTTTTACCCCGGAGCACGAGTCGGTGTAGAACAGTTGGTGGCCATGATGTATGTGCAATTTTTAATGTGGGATAATTAACACCCCATGGAGTGAGACACATATTTGACCAACAGGAGGCAGTGGCAAGCAATTAAATTACTCACTCTGATTACTCCCGAATGGACCCATTCTAAGACCAGTATTTCACAAGGACTCTCAGAAAACAATCCCATGAAATAGAGGAATCAGTTATTTTTGACACCAAGCAGTGGCAGCTTTAGCAAGGCACCTTTGAGCTTTCTCCCCCACCTCTCTTGCCTCACATCCCTTTTCCCTCTTTTTTTTTTTTTTTTTTTTTTGAGATGGAGTTTTGCTCTTGTTGCCCAGGCACGATCTCAGCTCATTGCAACCTCCGCCTCCCGGGTTCAAGCAATTCTCCTGCCTCTGCCTGTGGAGTAGCTGGGATTACAGGCACATGCCACTATGCCCGGTTATCTTTGTATTTTTAGTAGAGATGGGGTTTCACCATACTGGTCAGGCTGGACTCGAACTCCTGACATCAGGTGATCCACCTGCCTCGGCCTCCCAAAGTGCTGGAATTACAAGCATGAGCCACTACGCCCAACCCCATCACTTTTAATTAAATGATGTTGTATAAGCTTTTACATCAGGTTTTATTTTGGGGGAACACAGGTTAGTAGAACCACTAAAGTTTCTAAAAGCAAGTGGTAGGGTGAACTCAGTCTAAGATGCGAGGGCCACTTTGGAGTTCTGGAGAGTCAGCTTCTCTGGTCCCAGTGAAGTGTAGGGGAAAGGAAGATAGGTCGGTAAAATAAGTGGTCACACGCATGTATATGTTGGCTTTCCCACTGTTGTCTTAAATCACAGGAGTTATTGCATATAATAAGAAAATAAATCTGAAAGTGGAGGAAATATTACCCTGCAATCCCCATTTACATCTTTGGCAGGGGTTATTAGGCGAGACAGCTTCATAAAGCATCACAGAAGGTTGAGCCAGAAGTGAGTGATGAAGAAGTATTCGGGTTAAATGGAAGAGCCTGGGGCAGCTCTCCTGGCTCCTGGCTGTCTGCCTATTTTCTGGAAGGGATTCAGATGATTCCACATGCCTCTAGGTGTGGTAGATGCAAATATCAGAAAAGTAGGGCTAGTGCTTTCACAGGAAAACATCATGGTGCAAGAGAAAGAACTTCGTACAAGAGGGCTTTGGGGTCATCCAACCAAGTCAGAGGTTCATAGCACCAGCAAGGAGAAAGATAGGAGGGATGAAACAGCAAAGGGCAGAAACTGTATTTATATATATATATAGAGAGAGAGAGAGAGCTCATCATTGTATTTACAATACAGAGCTCAGTGTGAGGCACACTGCAGGTCATGAGTAAATAATAATAACAATTCCATAGGCTGACTTTCAAGAGTTCAATCCAAAGCAGATGAAAGTCTAGAGTTGTTTTTGTTTTGTTTTGTTTTGTTTTCTTTTGAGATGGAGTCTCTCTCTGTCGCCCAGGCTGGAGTGCAGCGGTAAGATCTCGGCTCACTGCAAGCTCCGCCTCTCAGGTTCATACCATTCTCCTGCCTCAGCCTCCCTAGTAGCTGGGACTACAGGCGCCCACCCCCATGCCCAGCTGATTTTTTGTATTTTTAGTAGAGACAGGGTTTCACCGTGTTAGCCAGGATGGTCTTGATCTCCTTACCTTGTGATCCGCCCACCTTGGCCTCCCAAAGTGCTGGGATTACAGGCCTGAGCCACCACGCCTGGCCGAAAGTTTAGAGTTTTTATAACCTAGTATTTCCATGGATATGTAGCCAAGAGAAGTGATTATATATGTCTCCTGAAAGGTGCATATAATACCATTCATGGAATAATTATTTGTTATAGCCAAAATTGTAGACAATTCACATCCATCAGGAATGTGGTGAATAAATTATGAAATATTTGTGCAATGTAATGCTATAAAACAAATAAAAATAATAAATTATGCTACACACAGCAACCTGGGTGAATCTCACAAAGATGATAATGAGTGAAAGTAGGCAGATAAAAAAGAATGTACGCTCTCTATGTATATATCCCATTTATATAAAGTCCAAGAAAATACAATGCTAATATGCGCTGTTAGAAGTTAGGGTAATAGGTATCTTGTGGGAGGAGGGAAGGTGCGGTAATTGGGAGAGAGCATGACGGTAGCTCCTGGAAGGCCAGAATGTTTTATTTCTCCTCCCAGAAAGTGGTTACATAATGTGTTTACTTCATGATCTTTCACTGAATTTAACTTATGATTTATGCATTTCTCCGTGTGTCTTTAATTTAAAAAGTTTTTAAAAAAAATTCTTCGGCCGGGTGCGGTGGCTCACGCCTGTAATCCCAGCACTTTGGGAGGCTGAGGTGGGCAGATCACAAGGTCAGGAGTTTGAGACCAGCCTGGCCAACATGGTGAAACACCGTTTCTACTAAAGGTACGAAATAATAGCTAGGCATGGTGGCACACCCCTGTAATCCCAACTACTTGGGAGGCTGAGGCAGGAGAATTGCTTGAACCCGGGAGGCGGAAGTTGCAGTGAGCAGAGATGGTGCCATTGCACTCCAGCCTGCTTGATAGTGGGAGACTCCGTCTCAAAAAAAAAAAAAAAAAAATTCTTCCCTCCATTTATTCTTTATACTTACCAACCATCAAATTATGCTCATTTTACCTTCTCATCTCCCAGTGAAATCACCCCCACTTTATTCTCATGTGTACTTCTCTGTTCAGCCTCTGCCAGCGTTTCTTACTTCAACTGATACAATAGTCTTTATATTACAGTATGATATCAGTTTGGTCAATTCAAATACTCAGTTCTCATAGCTCCAGAAGATCTTTCTAAATTCAGGTCTGATTACTTGGCATATTCATACTTATAATCTGGCTTCGCATTTCATATAGGCTGTACTTCAGGATCATTAGCCTGGAATATGTGTTCCTCCATGCTCGTTCTCTCCAGGCTCACTTCTCATCAGTCCCTGCCTTGTATTTTATACCTGGAAAACCCTGAGCTATGTTTGTTTCCCCCGCAGCTTACAAGCTGCTTACTCCCTTTGGGTCTTTGCTTCTTTCACTCATTGGATGGAACACCCCTTCCTGCCACACCACACCTCTCTCCCAGCCCCTGATGGCTCACTCTTACTTGTGCTTTCAGATGGCCTTCCGCTCCAGGAAGTCTTACTGAACCACTCCCATTCTGAGGGAGTTATCCTTCTTCTGGGCTACAATAGCATCCTGTGCAGAGCTCAGTTATTAACTTATTATATAAGTTGTTAATTTCCATCATATATCCATTTAATTCTTCCACTACACATGAATAAAGTAATAGGAAATGTGCCCTATTCATCCTTTTGTTTCTAGGACCTAGCACTGATGTGTGTGTGTGTGTGTGTAATATATACACACGTATACGAATTTTAGCAATTTTGAATTGTATTTATCCATGTATTTAAAAATATTCATTACTTTTTTAGAGAACTGAGATTGCAAAGGAAAAGCTCTGTGAATCATTTACTTCATAAATTATTTAACATCATGGCATTTTGTATCAGATAAAAAGCTAAATTTTGCAATATTCCTGCTTCTTTCTGGTAAAGTGGGAAATCTGATATTTAGTTATTGCATTTATAAGTTATTGTTCTAGTTCTTTAAGGATATAATAAGTATATGTAGTGGATAACATTAATGAATACTGCTTACTGTGTTATTATAAGTTATAGATCTTGCTAAACATTTTCATGTATTTCCTCTAATCTTCCCAACAAATCTGTGAGCTTGGCATTACTGACCTCATTGCATACATAATACCTTCTGAAGAATTTAAGTAAATTATAAGTTTCCACATCTAGCAACTGGCAGAACTTTGAAAAATCCCAGGTCTAGCTGAACACAAAGTACATGTGTTTTTAGCCCCCCTCCCCGCCTTTTTTTGGTTATGAGATCATGTCTGCAATAACAGATGTCCTAACAAAAGGGATGCTTTGTGAGAGAAAAATCCATGTATTTTCCTCATCAACATTTTTTTTCACGGAAAACATCTTTTTAACAAAGTTGAATATTTCCCTTTTACACAGTTTGCATATTTAGGCTTAATTAAGTTATACTTAATTTGAGAGAAGAGCTGAGAAACAGAAGTATCTTTATACATCCTTTCATAATACTTCTTCACTATTATTTTCTATCACTTTATAACTAAGTGGAAGAGTTTCATGTTTGAGTAAAAAGTTTATTAAAATTATTTCAAATATCTTAATTTAAAATTAAATTATTCCTGATAATTTCCAGCTCTAGTAATATTGGTCGATTAGTCACAACACTTACAGTCTGTTCTTACTTTTCAGGATTATCTCCTCTGAGTTTTAATCATTTTCAATAGGAGACAATTGACCAAACCCATGAGAGAAAACATAGTTCTTTCATGAGCTGTTTTTCCCACTGTGCTCTCTTCCACTCAGTTCTACATCCCATGGCTTTCCCCTGCACTCCACAAGCAGAGAAAAAGGAATAGAGAAGGCTCCAATATGTCTGTATATTTACTAGCATGACATCTGCCCAGCTTTTCTTCTTAGTTGCATTACAGTTATATTCTCTATTCTCTTTCCTGTGAAGACATGGCTCATGCTCTTTCTAATCTACGTGGATTATACATTAGAAAATGTCACCACTAGAAAAATATGTGCAAATATTTTCTATGTAGATCTATTATTTAAACATGGCACTTTTTTTTTTTTTTTTTTTTTTTTTTTTTTTGAGATGGAGGAGATGGAGTCTCGCTCTGTCACCCAGGTTGGAGTGCAGTTGTGCGATCTTGGCTTACTTCAGCCTCCACTTCCTGGGTTCAAGCGATTATCCTGACTCAGTCTCCCGAGTAGCTGGGATTATAGGTCTGCTCCACCATGCCTGGCTAATTTTTGTATTTTTAGTAGAGACAGGGTTTCAACACGTTGGCCAGGATGGTCTCAATCTCCTGACCTCGTGATCTGCTTGCCTTGGCCTCCCAAAGTGCTGGGATTACAGGCAAGAGACACCACGCCAGGCCTAAATATGGTGCTTTCTAAATGAAAAATAATTAAATAATGACTTTGTTATCAGTCTCTCTTAATGCCTGTATCTTTATTCTACAAAAATTGGCCTTTGAGTCTTATGTACATAACAAAAAGATGCACATTTATTTCCAACTTTCAGAACATTTCACATAATTATATTAAAAGTATGTACACTACACAGCTAGTGTAAATATATTTTTTTAATTGTGCAGCTCCGATCTTCAATGCTAGAGAGAAGAAAGCAAAATGGGCTTTCTCAGGAGGTACTCATGGGAACATTTCAAGAAGATGCAAAGGGTTCCTTAGAGTGTGATTATGTATCCTGAGTAGGTATGGGTTCAGATGTAATCTCAAAGCCTTTAAACCCAGCTATTTTATTATTCTTTCAGGCTTTCATGAAGTTCTCTCCTTTACAAGCATCCTCTTTAGAACACCGTGGACTTCTTTGTTCCTAAGACTATAAATTAGAGGATTGAGCATGGGATTGAAGAGGCTGTGAAACAGCAGGAGATATTTGTTCTCCTTGGGGCTCTCATATTGGGGCTCCACATACATGATGATGGCTGTGCCATAAAAGAGTCCAACCACACACAGGTGGGAGGAGCAGATGGAGAAGGCTTTCTGGCGCCCCTCCCCTGACTGGATCTTTAGAATGGCACACAGAATATGAACATAAGAGATTACAATAGAAAAGAAGGGTCCCACCAGCACAGACAGTGCCCCTGCCAAAACCATTACCTCATTAATGTGGGTATCCACACAGGCAAGTTTGAGAACTGCCGTAATTTCACAGAAAAAGTGGTTAACTTTCTGGGGTCCGCAGAAGGACAGTGGTAGCAGTAACATTAGATGGACAAGGGCCAGTAAGACTCCTAAAGTCCAGGAAGTCAATGCCAGAGTGATGCAGACTTTCCAGGTCATGATGGTAGAATATTGGAGAGGGTGGCAGATGGCCACATACCGATCGTAGGACATCAGCACCAGCAGGAGACATTCGGTATGTGCAAAACTCACAAACAGAAACATCTGGGTCATGCAGCCAGCAAAGGAGATGGGCTTGGCTGGATGCAGGAGGTTCACCAGCATCTGGGGCACCGTGTTGCAAGCATAAGCGATGTCGACGACCGCCAGGTGTGAGAGGAAGAAGTACATGGGGGTGTGGAGTCTGGAGTCCAGTGAGATGAGCCCCAGGATGGTCCCGTTCCCCAGCAGGGTGAAGATGTAGAACAGGGAGAAGAGGCCAAAGAGGAGCATCTGAATCCTTGGACCAACAGGAAATCCCAGTAAAAGGAACTCTGTGATGGAAGTCTGATTTCCTCCCATTTCCCTGTAGAAGAAACAAGGACCTCACCAAGTCTGAATGTCTGAGGCAAATGTTTAAGCATGCTGCAACTGTACGTATTATTGTTTGAGTGTTTCCTAAGAAAACACCTCCAATTATATTTTGATCTTAGTCACTTACTAAGAGAAAATTATACATTACAAAGGAAACACAAGGAAATTATTTCACCTATGATAAATTCAATGTTAGTATGATATTATAGTATTCATTACATCTTATTTTCAAATATACTTTCATCATAGTTCAAAATATGTTAATACTTAAATGGCCTTCATAGCATGGACTCTTTCCTCAGTTTGTAATGATTACACCAGATGCTTGCCCTCTGTATTCCTTCACTGCAGGGTACTTATATCCATGCATGTGGAAGTGTGCTAGTGTCTATGTCTATATATAAGGATAGAAAGAGGGATGACAAACATGTCAATGATCCTGCTCTCAGGTCTTCTCACCAATTTGTGCGTTTGTTATATGAATTATTTGTTAAACTTGTGATTTTTACTGATCGCATAATCTTGAATTAAGTTGAAAGAATGGCAGTTTGCCCCAACTTTGGCTGGATTTAAACAGAGATCTTTGTGTTTTGACTTTTGTACCCTTAGAGGGTCTACTCTGTTTGTGTTGTCTTACCATCAGAATGTAGTTACCTGTCACCTTTCTTAGACTACACCCTTCTTCTACTATAGATGTGTATTTATATTATTTATTTGTATATATTTTTCTGTTTTTTGCAAATTTATTTTTAACAATTTTTAATAGATACATAATAGATGTACATAGTTTTAGGGTACATGTGATAATTTAATATATTCATTTAATTTATAGAGATCAAATCTGTGTACTTGGGCTATCTGTCACCTTAAATATTTGTCTTTTCTTTATGGTAGAAACATTCAAATTATTCTCTTCTAGCTATTTTGAAATATACAATAGATTACTGTAGACTATAGACACTCTTGTAATCTATTGAACACTAGGTCTTATTTCTTCTATGAAACCATATGTTTGTACCCATTAATCAACTTCTCTTTATGTTTCCCTTTTGCTACCCCTCCTGGCATCTGGTAACCACCAATCTACTCTCTGTCTTCATGAGATGCACATTTTTAGCTCCCACATATAAGTGAAAACATACAATATTTGTCGTTCTGTGCTTAGCTTATTTCATTTAATATAATGACCTCCAGTTCCATGCATGTTGCTGCAAATGGCAGGATTTTATTCTTTTACATGGTTGAATAATATACCATTGTGTATATATATGTGTGTGTGTGTGTATATATATATATCACATTTTCTTTATTCATTCATTGATGAGCACTTAGATTTATTCCATATTTTGGTTACTGTGAATAGTGCTGCAATAAACATGGCTGTGAAGATATCTTTTTGATATTTTCACTTCCTTTCTTTTGGATATATACGTAGTAGTGAAATTGTTACATATGATTTATTTATTTACATTTGGAAATTTCCAAAACTCTGCTATATTCCTACAATAATAAATGTTTACCCAGTACATACACATGAGTATATATATATATATATATATATATAATTGAATCCTTACTCTGCGTAATGCACTTTTTTTCTATTTTATTCTAGTCTAATCTAAATGCTGGCTGAATTATTGCATGATGGGTCAAAAAAATACTGATCTCTATCCAAAACTAGAGCTAAAACTCTAACCATAAACTTATATTCATAGAATGTTTAACATATTTTATAGCTTCTTAACCATCATATAAAAATAACTACTTATTATTATGGTGACTCTTTAGTTTTTTTTGTGGCCTATCAAATATTTTTAAATTCTTCCAAAGCAAAGAGGGTATACTGAGGTTTGAATCATTGTAACTTCTAAATTATTGCTTCTGTTTTTCTTTTGCCTGACTCTACAGCCTTCTTCAGTCCATAATCCATCTGAATTTCACTAGAATAAAAACCTAAGAAAAATTCATAATTGAGTTCCTATCAATGAACTCCCCATTCAAGTTTCTGGTAATATTTAAAAGATTTCATCAGCAAAAGTAAATAAGTCTTTGTCTTGCTTTGAAGAAAGAATCGTAATTCAAAATAGAAATTATTGGAAGGTGATATAATCTTAGTCAAGAAATAATTTGATAATTATTGAAATTGCCTTCTTGAAAATTAGCAGTTTTATTAGGAATGAAGTTGATTTCAGTGAGTGTTTTAATTCATAGATTAATTAAACATCTATTCAAGATGGGATTCCTTTGTCATGTGAGAAGTCGAACTAGAAGAATGCCAACATCCCTTCCAACAATAGGATTCAGTGATCCTAAATGCTTAGAAAAGTGTTATTCACTTTCACTTCAACTTTCTTGCAATATCTGAGGCCAACGAAGATAACAATGCTATTTCTAAAATTTTATAAGATAAAGGTACATAATAAAGTACAAGGACCAATGGTGTCATCTCATCTTCCCCCATCTCCAAGTAGCTACATCACAAAATATAAATCCACAGGTATTAACTGAATGTGTACTATGCCCTGCTATATGTCTTGACTGAGGGCATATAAGATTGTACTGGTTTGCTGCCACATGTAACCTGGTTGGATTGATAAGACTATTAAAAAGACTCACAAGTATGCCAGCAACCCCACTGCTGGGTATATACCCCAAAGAAAGGAAATCAATATATCAAAGAGATGTCTGCACTCCTATGTTTGTTGTAGCACTGTTTACAATATCTAATAATTGGAAGCAACCTAAGTGTCCATCAACAGATGAATGGATAAAGAAAATGTGGTACATATACACAATGGAGCACTATTCAGCCATAAAAAAGAATGAGATCTAGTCATTTGCAACGACATGGATGGAAATGGAGATCATCATGTTCAATGAAATAAGCCAGGCACAGAAAGACAAACATCACATGTTTTCACTTATTTGTGGGACCTAAAAATCAAATTACTTGAACTCATAGACAGAGAGAGTAGAAGGATGTTTACTAGAGGCTGGAAAGGGTAGCAGGGGTATTGGGAGGAGGTGGGGATCATTAATGGGTACAAAAAAATTAGAATGAATAAGAAAAATTAGAATGAATAAGACCTGTTATTTGTTAGCAAAATAGGGTGGCCATAGTCAATAACTTCATTGTCTTTTTAAAATAACTTAAAGAGTGTAATTGGATTTTTTGTAACTTAGAGGGTAAACGCTTGAGGGGCTGGGTACCTCATTCCCCATGATGTGCTTATTTGACATTGCTTGCCTGTATCAAAACATCTCATATACCCCATAAGTATATACACCTACTATGTACCCACAAAAATTTAGAAAAAAAGGGACTCACAAATATGATAATTCTCATGTTTAAATAGCTCAGAAAAAGGAATTTCACATTTAAAAATAAATCCTTTGGGTCACTCTTCTTCTTATGTAACATAAATCTAGTTTGCAGTCAATTAGGTCCGTTGTTCTATAAAACCACTACTGAATTTCACGAGCAATAGAAACTTACAAGCAAACTCCCACAAACAACTATTTTTACCTTACAATTTAAACAAGAAATTCAACACCAAATGTATCAAAATAAATTGTCTATGTTAGGTATATCTAAAAGAGAAAACTTTTAAATTAGTCTGGTAGCTAGGTCTATAAATAGCAGAAATTTGGCATTAACAGGTAAGAATTACATTTTGCATTGTGATTTTTTAATTAACAGTCTGTCTGAAATTGTATAATAAATAAAGATTGGATAATATAAAAACTTACATCAGGCTTAACAACTAAAAATGAGAAAACAAGCTGGATATGAGTTAGGTAAAGCTTCACAAATTAGTAAAAAGCATCTGTAAGCTAGTGTTGAAACTCTTTCATTCCAAGAAGATTATTGGGGGGAAAAGTGCCCCAATGGAGGTTGAATAGCTCTCAGAAAAGATGTTATTCTCTGCTTAGATCAACCATGTCTCAGTATGCTATGAAAGTGTGTTGAAGTGGAGAGATAAAGACCCATCATGCATACTGCCATCTGCCCCTGTCCTAGGGAAACGGGCTCTCACTGTACTTATATCTCTGGTTTTCTCTGGAAGGATGTTGATGTCAAGATGTTGCTGCTGTTAATATCTTCAGTCAGTGTAGGATTCATGATCGGAAATTTAAGAAGGAATACAATTACTTCCAGGACCTCTTCCTACATTACAGATTCCCCAAGCTTATTGCAGTTTCAGGAACTCCAAAATATCCCCACCCACTAACCTTCCAAATAGATTCACTTGTTTTTAGGGCAGGTGGAACTCATATAGATTCAGCCTTCCAAATAGAATCATTTGTTTCAGGGGCAGGTGGAACCCATATAGTATTCCCATCCCATGTTGGCTGAGTTTTATCTTCTGTGTAACCTGAACATATATTCTGTATTTTTTTCCATCAAGTCTCCACAAGGAATACAATTCCCAAAGTAGGACCAGGTAGCAAGAGCTATAGAAGCTGTGAGCAACATGTTAAGGGATCGGAAAGAAGGATAAGGCATCCCAGTGGGATTTGTTAAACCCTTTTTGTAAGATTTAACTGGATCACAAACAAGGAAGGACACTTCTTACCAAGAAGCAATCCCTGTTCTTTAATTTCTAGTGCAAGGGGAGTGTGAGGTGGAGTGAGGAAGACCATAATCCCTGAGGTCTGTGACTATTACTATTTTCTCTGTCTTCTGAGAATGAAGAAATGAAAATGAATTGACTCTATTTTATAATTTCAGGGAATGCAACTGAGACAATCTGATAGTGCCTTGTGCTTTAAATTTTTCTTTTAGCCTTTTACCTAAATCCATTCTTATACTTAAATATAAAGGAGGCAGGGTATAATTTGCTAAGTTAAAGTTATTTTAATGTTCATGACCGCCAACTAAGTAAAAAACCTATTATTTTTACCTTGAGAGAGCTCACCTGTAGTAGGTTTTAATGTGCTTTTTCCCCATCAGACCTGTTCAGTAAGAGGCTTGTTGGTGACTGGTGTCCAGATTGTGTCCTTATATGCTAGTAAGAGGTTTCTTCCTCACATTGATGCCCAAGGGCATCTGATGGCTAGAGAGAAACAATCACTGTTACCCATATGTTGTTCATGGTCCAATTTATTAAATATATAAACTCATACATCTCCTCTTTTTCTATTTCTAATTTTATAAATATAAAAGCCTTCTATATGCTTATAATATTTTTTGCCTTAAATTATATTTTATCTGAAAAAGATGTATTGTGTTTGGTAATAGCAATGCTGAACTTGGTTTACTAATACTTAGGCTAATTTGTATTTATGTTCATTTTTGAGATTTGTTCAATAAATCACTTTTCTTCTGCTGTACTTTTCTAGTCTTGTTAGCATTGTTATACTAGCCCTATAAAGCAAGCTGGATTGCTGTCCTTCTTTTGTCTATTCTCAAGAAGTTTTACATATTATGAAAATTAGCTGTTCCTTGAGGATCAGTAAAATTTGCCTTTAAAACTCTATGGCACGGTGTTCTTTGATTAGTAGAAAATTCTGGTAACCAATTCAATTTTTGGAACATTAAGGTTTTGGATTTTCTTCTTCTACATAAGGAAGTTTAAGTAATATTTTCCAAATATTTTTTATTTTTCCATAAGTCATTGGGGTACAGGTGGCATTTGGTTACATGAGTAAGTTACTTAGTGGTGATCTGTAAGATTTTGGTGCACACATCACCTGAGCAGTATACACAGCACCCTATTTGTAGTCCTTCATCTCTTGCTCCCATTCCTCTTTTTCCTCCAAATCCCCAAAGTCCATTGTATCATTCTTACGCCTTTGCATCCTCATATCTTAGCTCCCATATATCAGTGAGAACATACAATGTTTGGTTTTCCATTCCTGAGTTACCTCACTTAAAATAATAGTCTCCAATCTCATCCAAGTCACTGCAAATGCCATTAATTCATTTCTTTTTATGGCTGAGTAGTGTTCTATTTTACACACACAGAGACACACATACACACACACACACACACCAGTGTCTTTATCCATTCATTGATTGATGGGCATTTGGGTTGGTTCCACAGTTTTGCAACTGCAAACTATGTTGCTATAAATATGCATACCCAAGTATCTTTTACATATAATGACCTCTTTTCCACTGGGCAGATACACAGTAGTGGGATTGCTGGATCAAATGGTAGTTCTACTTTTAGTTCTTCAAGGAATCTCCACACTATTTTCCACAGTGGCTGTGCTAGTTTACATTCCCAGCAGTGTGGAAGTGTTCCTTGGTCACTGCCTTCATGCCAACATCTACTGTTTTTTGAATTTTTGATTATAGCCATTCTTGCAGGAGTAAGGTGTTATCACATTGTGGTTTTGATTTGCATTTCCCTGATCATTAGTGATGCTGAGCATTTTTTCATGTTTGTTGGCAGTTTGTATGTCTTCTTTTGAGACTTAGTTTAATTAAGTCCCAACTATTTATCTTTGCTTTTGTTGCATTTACTTTTGGGTTCTTGGTCATGAAATCTTTGCCTAAGATAATATCTAGAAGGGTTTTTCCAATGTTATCTTCTAGAATTTTTATAGTTTCAGGTCTTAGATTTAAGTCCTTAATCTATCTTGAGTTGATTTTTTGTATAAGAGATGAGTATCCAGTTTCATTACACTATGTGTGGCTAGCCAATTATCCCAGCACCATTTGTTGAAAAGGGTGTCCTTTCCCCACTTTATGTTTTTGTTTGCTTTGTTGAAGATCAGTTGGCTGTAAGCATCTGGGTTTATTTCTGGGTACTCTATTCTGTCCCACTGGTCTATGTGCCTATTTTTGTACCAATACCATGCTGCTTTGGTGACTATGGCCTTATAGTATAATTTGAAGTCAGGTAGTGTGATGGCTTCAGATTTATTCTTTTTGGTTAGTCTTGCTTTGGCTATGTGGGCTCTTTTTTGGTTCCATATGGATTTTATACTTGTTTTTTTCTAATTCTGTGAAAAATGATGGTGATATTTTCATGGAGGTTGCATTGAATTTGTAGGTTACTTTTGGCAGGATGGTCATTTTCACAATATTGATTCTACCCATCCATGAGCATGGAATGTGTTTCATTTGTTTGTGTCATCTATGATTCCTTTCAGCAGTATTTTGTAGTGTTACTTGAAGAGGTCTTTTGCCTCCTTGGCTAGGTATATTCCTAAGTATTTTATTTTATTTTTTTGCAGCTATTGTAAAAGGGGTTGAGTTTTTCATCTGATTCTCCGTTTGGTCGCTGTTGGTGTATAGAAGAGCTACTGATTTGTGCACATTAATCTTGTATCCAAAGATAATTTGTTGAATTCTTCTATCAGTTCAAGGAGCTTTCTGGAGGAGTCTTTAGGGTTTTCAAGGTAAATGATTGTATTGTCAGCAAACAGTGACAGTTTGACTTCCTATTTATCGATTTGGATGCCCTTTCTTTCTTTCTCTTGTCTGATTTCTCTGGCTAGGACTTCCAGTACTATGTTGAAGAGGGGTGGTGAGAGTGACAGACCAATAACAAGCAGCAAGATTGAAATGGGAATTTAAAAATTACCAATAAGAAAAAGTGCAGGACCAGATGGATTCACAGCAAAATCCTACTAGACATTCAGGAATTAGTACCCATCCTTTTCACACTATCCCACAAGATAAAGAAGGAAGGAACCCTCCCTAATTCATTCTATGAAACCAGCATCATCCTAATACCCAAAGTAGGAAAGGACATAATCAAATAAGAAAACTACAGACCGAGCTCCTTGGTGAAAATAGATGCTAAAATCCTTAACAAAATACTAGCTAACCAAATACAACAACATATCAAAAAGATAATCCACCATGATCAAGCGGGTTTCATACCAGGGATGCAGGGATGGTTTAACATATGCAAGTCAATAAATGTGATACACCACATAAACAGAATTAAAACAAAAATCACATGATCATCTCAATAGATGCAGAAAAAGCATATGACAAAATCCAACATCGCTTTATGATTAAAATTCTCAGAAAAATTGGCATACAAGGGACATAACTCAATGTTTAAAAAAAGCCATCTATGACAAACCCACAGCCAACATAATACTGAATGGGAAAAAGTTGAAAGCATTCCCTCTGAGAACTGGAATATCTTCAAATCTTTTAAATTTTTTGAAATATGTTTCACTTATAACTTTATCATTTAAAAACATCTACATCTTGTTTCTATAACTTTTTGTTCCTAATAGTCTACATACACACCTTTTCCCCTTTTTTTCTGATCAATTTTATTAGTATTTTTTGAAAAAGGAACTAGGATTCTATTTTAATAATGTTCATAATTCTTTTTTCAATAAAATTTGCTCTTATATAAATTATATACTATTTTAATTTTAATTTTTGGTCATTGTATGTTTCTGAGTTGAATATAACTTATAAATCTTAGTTTTAAAATAAATGTAATTTTAGTTATAAATTTATTTTCTCCCACCATTTTAGCCACATATTGACTTCATCTTCAGAGGACAAATTATAAAGAAGTACATTTTTAGGTTTCTAAATATTTTTGTTACCTTTCTATTGTTAATTTTACATTTATTATCTATCACCTGTGGTAAGAGAATGAATCCTTGTGGTACTGATTCTTTGAAAATATGAAGGGTTTTATGTTTTGTATATATTCGCTTTTTGCAATTGTTATATTGACTTTAATGTATATACTTTATTTTGGGGGATGTAGGAATCTTTATGTATCTATTCGACCAAGCATGTAAATATTTATAGTTTTTATTTCCAATTTTTGTCAGGATTATCAATTTCTGAGAGCATTTTTCTAATTTCCCCACTAAGAAGTTGGGTTTGCTAATCTTTTCATTGTAATTCTATCTTTTTCCTATTTCTACATTAAGGTTATATTGTTGTATATACACATTTATGATTGTTACATATTCTTGATAGAGTTTTACCTTTAATATTATGGAGTACTTCTCTTCGTACCAATTAGTGTGTTTGCCTGATATAAACGTAAGTGCAAACATCCAGCTTATATTTATATTGCCACATCAACTTATTAAATATTTGCATAGGCTATGTTCTTCATTATCATATTCCCAGCCTGTCTTTGTGTTTGTGTTTTAGATAGTCTTACAAATAATATATAACTGTATTAAAAAAGACAAAATACAATACAATATGAAAATGGGAAAATATAATCAATTTTCACTCAATGTAAATATTGAGATATTTGGGCTTTCTATTATTTGAGTTTTGTGTTTAGCATCCTATTACTTAGCTTTTATATTTGTTCTCTCCCTCTGCTAGTTTTATAAAGAGGTGCTATAAGATTGTCAATCCTGGCTCCCACTTATTTTGCCTCATCATCATTTTGCCTTCGCTTGGCAGTCAATTCCTAAATTTCTTTGGCATGTTCATTTAGCATACAAGTAACGCATACACCGAACCATAATAACTGACTTGCCTTGCAACACACCAGATAAAAAATATTTTATGTTAATGCTGTTTTTAAACTCCTATATATGGCCAGATTTTTAAAAAAATTACTTGGATAATTGTTCCAAATTTCTAAATGTTTTTCTAACTTGTTTTTGAACGAGCAGGAATCCACCAGGAAAACAAAGCACTCTGGTACTTCAACGGAGAATTTAGATAAATACGTGGTTAAATGGACATTAGGGAAGGAAAGCAGCAACAAAGAAGCTCTCAGATGAACAGACAGCACAGGGTCAGGAAAGAACAGAGGTAAGGGTGATTACAATTTATAGGTTCAGAGGAGAGACCCTGTGGGAAATTCAACCTCTGAGGAGAAAGTGCCCCCCACAAACCCCACTAAAACTAATGCCCCAGGTTGGGAGTGATGAGGCAGTTTTCTGGGAACTGCCCAAGTGAAGAGTTGAGGTAACGCCACAAAGAGCAGCAAGCACATAGGTAGGAGCAAGTTCCTTTTCCTCCTCAACGCTCCCAGTTTCCTCTAGTGCCCCCTATTGGTAGAACCTAAATGGAAGTCATCCGGGCAAAAGGCAAAGGTAATTTGTGGACTTTCAGCTACCACTAAGCCTAGAGTGAAAGGATGAGTTTGGAGCAGAAAGACTAATTGCTAACTTAGGAATTAGTACAGTATCCCCCTTTGGCAACTCGGCATTTATAAACATACTTTTATATACATTTAAACATCTAAACAATAACAACTTTATGATTTAGTTAGGTATGATGCAACTAGCCATACTAAGATGTCTCTACCTTTTAATTGACACAAAATCCCAATATTCATTATATCCACCTCTAGAGGACTCACAGTATGCCCTTCTGGCTGATTTTAGTTATTACAGACCTTCTCTATAGGAAGTGTTTTTCACCATTTACTGATTTCTGGATCATATCACTTTCTGAGGCAGTACTTTGATTTGCTCACTAAGATCGTGTCTTTTTTATTCAAATTGTTCTTTGGTTACTCATTACTTTCAGTACCACCAATGACAAAAACATCTCTTTTAAAAAACTAAAACTTTAAGAACCGATAGCATGGGCACTGCTTTTTTTCCTCTTTTGTATTTACCGAATCCTTCTTCTAAGATATTAACCTTCCTCGTAAGGAAGTTTATCCTTTTGTCTAGCTTACTAATTTTCTTTTATATCATTTTATTCTTCCAGTGCTCCTATACTGGCACTCTAAAGCCGCTTTGAATTTTCAAACCACTTTAATTGCACTTTGAATATCTGAGCAAACCTGATCTCCAGATATAGACACATCTTTCCAGGTACATGTTTTTATAATTGCCTTCTTATTCTCTGGGTTTACAGTACTTTCTATTGATCATTTCCTTCATTAAGCAAAATAAGTGATATATCTTCTCGGGAGTTACTTTGACTCATTTTACATGTATATTAATAAAATATTCCATATTTTCCTGTGCAATCTATAATTTGGATATCTTACATTGAAGGGACAACTATGTCATTAAAAAATTCTGAGCCCTCAGTGATGGCATAGGGGTGCCACATTGTGAGCTTGGGAGCAAACTGCGTAAATTCAAGGTCAGTATCTCCATAGCTCACTCCAAGAATGCACAATGGAATTTAGGCCAGCCAGTCTGGTGTTACCCACTGTGGTGTGGCACCAGAAGTTTAAAGGTGCAATGTTACTAGTGCATAAAGATACTCTAATGCCTTGAAGTTTTAACTTCCCACCTTTAAGATTTCTTAAAGAACTAAAAATAAAACTACTATTCAATCCATCAATTCTAATACTGGGTATCTACCTGAAGGAAAATAAATTAATATATCAAAAAGATAACTACATTCATGTTTATCACAGCACTATTCACAATAGCAAAGATATGGTACCAACATGTAAATTGGTACAGCAGAGAGTGGGACACTGCTATAAGGATACCCAAAAATGTGGAAGTGACTTTGGAATTGGGTGACAGGCAGAGGTTGCAACAATTTGAAGAGCTCAGAAGAAGACAGGAAAATGTGGGTGTATTCATCGGTTCTTACACTGCTCAGAATTTTTTAACGATGTGACTGGGGAGACCTCACAATCATGGCAGAAGGTGAAAGAAGAACAAAGGCACATCTTACATGGTGGCAGGCAAGAGGGCAAGAGAGACTGGGCAGGAGAAACTCCCATTTACAAACCCATCAGATTTTGTGAGACTTATTCACTACCATGAGAACAGTATGGGGGGGACCGCCCCCATGATTCAATTATCTCCACCTGGCCTCACCCTTGACATGTAGGGATTATTATAATTCAAGGTGAAATTTGGGTGGGGACACAGCAAATCCATATCAGTGGGAAAATTTGGAACTTCCTACAGACTTTTTGAATGGCTTTGATCAAAATGCTGATAGTGATATGAACAATGAAGTCCAGGCTGAGGTACTCTCAGATGGAGATGAGGAACTTGTTGAGAACTGGAATAAAGGTGACTCTTGCTATGCTTTAGCAAAGAGACTGGTGGCGTTTTGCCCCTGTCCTAGACATCAGTGAAACTTTGAACTTGAGACAGATGATTTAGGTATCTGGTGGAAGAAATTTCTAAGCAGCAAAATATTTAAAATGTGACTTGGGTGCTGTTAAAAGCATTCAGTTTTATGTAGTCACAGAGATATAGTTTGAAATTGGAACTTATGTTTAAAAGAGAAACAGAGCATAAAAGTTTGGAAATTTTGCAGTATGACAATCCAATAGAAAAGAAAAACCCGTTTTCTGGGGAGAAATTCAAGCCTACTTCAGAAATTTACATAAGTAATGAGGTTTCCAATGTTAATCACCAAAACAATGTAGAAAATGTTTCTAGGGCATGTCAGACACCTTAATGGAAGCCCATCCCATCACAGGCCCAGAAGCCTAGAAGGGAAAAATGGTTTTGTGGGCTGGACCCAGGGACCCCCTGCTCTGTGCAGCCTTGGGACATGGTGCCCTGCATCTCAGCTGCTTCAGCTCCAGCTATGGCTAAAAGGGGCCAAGGTACAGCTTGAGCCATTGCTTCAGAGGGTGCAACCCCAAGCCTTGGCAGCTTACACATGGTGTTGCACCTGTGGATGCACAAAAGTCAAGAAATGAGATTTGAAAACCTCCACCTAGATTTCAGAGGATGTATGGAAATGCCTGGATGTCCAGGCAAAAATCTGCTGCAGGGATAGGGCCTCATGGAGAACTTCTGCTAGGGGAGCAGTGTGGAATGGAAATGTGCGGTTGGAAGCCCCACACAGAGTCCCCACTGGGGCACTGTCTAGTGGAGCTGTGAGAAGACAGTCACCATCCTCCAGACCCCAGAATGGTAGATCCACTGACAGCTTGCACCATGTGCCTGAGAAAGTCACAGACACTCAAAGCCTCCATGAAAGCAGCTGAGTTGGGGGGTTGTACGCTGCAAAGCCACAGGGGCAGAGCTTCCTAAGGCCATGGGAGCCCATCTCTTGCATCAGTGTGACATGGATGTGAGACGTGGAGTCAAAGGAAATAATTTTGGAACTTTAAGTTTTAATGACTGCCATATTGGATTTTGGACTTGCATGGGACCTGTAGCCCCTTTGTTTTGGCCGATTTCTCCCATTTGGAATGAGTGTATTTACCCAAGCCATGTACCTTTGTTGTATCTAGAAAGTATTAATAACTAACTTGCTTTTGATTTTTACAGGCTCATAGGCAGAAAATACTTGCCTTGTCTTAGATGAAACTTTGGACTTGGACTTTTGGTTCAGTGCTAGAATGAGCTAAGACTTTGGGGGACCATTGGAAAGGCACAATTGGTTCTGAAATGTGAGGACATGAGATTTGGAAGGGGCTGGGGTGAAATGATATGGTTTGGCTGTGTCCCCACCCAAGTCCCATCTTGAATTGTAGTTCCCATAATCCCCTGTTATGGGAGGGACCTGGTGGGAGGTAATTGAATCATGGGGGTGGTTACCCCCATGCTGCTGTTCTCGTAATACTGAGTGAATTCTTAAGAGATCTGATTTTTATTTTATTTTTGAGACCGTCTCTCTCTCCGTCACCCAGGCTGGAGAGCAATGGCGCAATCTCAGCTCACTGCAACCTCTGCCTCCTGGGTTCAAGCAGTTCTTCTGCCTTAGCATCCCAAGTAGCTGGGACTACAGGCACGTTGCCACCATGACTGGCTAATTTTTGGATTTTAGTAGAGATGGGGTTTCAGCATATTGGCCAGGCTGGTCTTGAACTCCTGACTCGTGATCCACCCACCTCGGCCTCCCAGAGTGCTGGGATTACAGGCGTGAGCCACTATGCCCGGCCGATCTGATGGTTTTTTTAAAAGGCTTTCCCTGCTTTGCTTGGCACTTCTCCCTGCTGCCGTGTGAAGAAAGACGTGTTTGCTTCCCCTTCTGCCATAACTAAGTTTCCTGAGGCCTCCTCAGCCATGCTGAACTGAGAGTCAACTAAACCCTGTTTTAAAAATAAATTTTACAGTCTTAGGTATGTCTTTATTAGCAGCATAAGAATAGACTAATACAACACGTGTCCATCAAGAAATGAAAGTATAAGAAAAATGTATTATACATATGTAATGGAATACCATTCAGCCATTAAAAAAGTATGAAATCATGTCTTTTACAACAAGATGGAAGAAACTAGAGGTCATTATCTTAAGTGAAACAAGCCAGGCACAGAAAGACAAATACTGCATGTTCTCATTCATAAATGGGTGCTAAAACTTGTATTCACATGGAGGTAGAGAGTAGGATAGAAGAGGGAGACTCATAAGGGTGAAGGTGTGGGATGGAGGAGGATGATGAGCAATTGGTTAATGGGTATAATGTATATTATTTGAGTGACAGATTTCCTAAATGCCCTGGCTTGATTACTATATAATCTATGCATGTAACAAAATTGCACACGTACCCCATAAATTAGTACAAAGAAAAAGAAGAAATAAAGTTCCCACCTGTAGTCCTGTTTGAGAAATGCAATCCAAACTGACAATATTGTTCAACAAGCTAATACCTAAAAGATCAAATCCTGCTTCAACTTGTTTCAACTACAACTCCAGACTAAGCTTCACCTATCAGAGTTCAGGTTATAGTATCCTACATGTTATGGTCCCCACAGCCAGTATCCCCTGAGACACCTGCATGGCAGGCATTTGTTTAAGACCGTAAACAGCCTGCCTCTGTAAGGCCATAAAGCAGCTTGCCTGCTTGCTAAGGTCCGTGTTGCTTTGACTAGTTAGAAATAGTCACTATTATGTATAAAAAGGCAGGTGCCTTAGGACAAATCTGCCCCAAACTGCAGTGACTCACCAATGTTATTCATTATATGTGGTCAGTATGTACTTAACTCTAAGTCTTAACGCTGCTAGCCAATGTCACACTAATTAAAAGCCAGTCACACAATTACAAAAATAGCCATTCACACAGCATAGACAATTGTAGGTAACCTAGGTTGGTAATCGAAATGCCAACAACTTCCTTAACCTGAGTTGAAAGCCTAGATACCAGCCGCTTGGGTTTTCAAGGATAGCCATATATAAAATTCCTTTGTATCACTCACATTGAGAACTGATTGAGATATGGATACAAGAATTAGGCAGATAACAAAATATAGCTTTTATTATTGAAAAAAGTCAGCCGGGCATGGTGGCTCACACCTGTAATCCCAGCACTTTCGGAGGCCAAGGCGGGTGAATCACAAGGTCAAGAGATTGAGACCATCCTGGCCAACATGGTGAAATCCCATCTCTACTAAAAATACGAAAATTAACTGGGCGTGGTGGTGGGTGTCTGTAGTCCCAGCTACTCAGGAGGCTGAGGTAGGAGAATCACTTGAACCCAAGAGGCAGAGGTTGCAGTGAGCCGAAATCTCACCACTGCACTGCAGCCTGGTGACAGAGCAAGACTCCGTCTCAAAAAAACAAAACAGAAAAACACAAACAAAACAAACAAAGAAAAAAGACTTGATATTGGATGTGGCCTACATGTGATACTCAAAAAGGTTTGCTAATTCCTTACCCTGAATTGAACTTACTGCCTTGCCATAGGCAGTACTATAAAACCAAAGGCCTCTTCTACAAGCCACAATCTGTGTTAAATTCACAGCATAGAAGGACAGAGGAAAATGTGAGCTTCCTGCAAATGATTGACACTCAAAGGGAAGGAGACAGGAAGATGGAAATCTAGTTTGTGTTGATTTCCTCCTCACAAACTAACAAATTAGAAAGAGTACTCTACTCTAGGTACAATCCCCTTCACATGGAAATGAGAAGCCAGGGGAGAGGAGGTTACTCCCAACCCATCTCCACCATACACCAACACCCCCAACGTGCACATTACCTGTAATACTTTGTAGAGGATCCTAAATATTTTACTACCATTTCTATAATAAGCTTCAGTACACTTTGAGGACACTCTGGATTTTATTTGGGAAATATAGGAGTTTCCCTGTTCAATAATAATGCTTGTTTTCATATGGATTCTCCTACAGGTCAAATCAGGACCTATGAGACTTGTAATCTTACGTCTTGTTCTTGTACTGTTACCTGACTGATTTATAAAGAACATGCTAATCCTATTCTACAATACTAACATTTTAAACATATTTCTCTCAATAATTTTAACAAGTTTAAATTTTACTGTCAAGACAGTGATTTTAAAAAGAGAACCATAATATGACCAGCTTTCTTTTAATTGTCACATAATTTGTTTTTAGATCTGCAAACGAGCCCATTTTATGAACCTTAAATTTGAAGCTACAGAAACTTCCCAAACTTTTACTTGATTGTAGTCAAAGTAAAAATAGGTTTTGCAGTAGATAAAATTATTACAAAGGATTGCCTCTCTATGACAAAGTGAACATGGTTAATGCAAACTGATTTAAAATTGTTTCAGTTGGTTCTTCTGGAAAATATTTAACTAAACAAATTTTGGGCCCATGAATGCTTCTGATACATTTAACAGCTATAGTCTTAAAGATACCAAACTAAAAGAATCCAAAAGAAGAAATTCATGTAAAAATGGACAAACATTACAAAATTTACTACAACTGTATATTTGACACAATGGCACATTATCAAAACTCCAAAGTAGAATGAACATTTAAAAGTCATCTTTTCAACAAAAAAAAATTTACGTAACTCTCCCTGGAAGTTTCAAAGAGTGGGTTACATGCTGTTGAGTATCACTTGATTCTTTTTGTCTTTTCTCTCTTCTTCATTTAAAAAAATCTTGTTTTCTTCCTTCAGCCTCTGAATCTTGGGCTTATCACAGTCATCATTACTGTTTTTAATGGCTTCTCCCGTTAATTATATGATCAATCCCAGAGCTACATTAAAAAAAAGTATCCTAATTCATAGTCTTTTTAACTTCAACAGCAGCGGACAGGTCGCCACTCTCAAGAACTTCAGAGAGACAAAATTATTTGAAATGAGAATCACTAGAACTCTTTCTACTCGTTGAATGGTTCCGCATACTTGGCATTTCTGCTCTTCCTCCATAGTTTTAGAGTGACTTTCTTGTCATTCAATCTTTCTGAAACACTATATGGCCTATAATTTTGGGCCTACCAGAGGAAAAAAAAAAAAAACATAAGAATCATCTGTGTTTGACCTCATTTTATGTGTCATGGGTAACACTTCATTTGTTAAACAACTACTGAGTTCATGGAGAAATCCTGCTGGAAGGCATTTAGGCTTGCCAGTATCTGAATTTGTTTTACTAGAGGATCTTTTAGGACTTCAGGATAGGACCATGATGTTTATGAGCCAGGATTCCAAGTAGCTTACCATTCTTAAAAACTGTCAACAGAACATAAGGTATTTCTTTAAAGCAGTGGTTCTCAACATTGCACCTGGGGAGCCTTAAAATATATTGACACCTGCACCCCACCTCCAGAGACTGTGATTCAATTTGTCTGTGTGTGTCCACATAGTGGGAGCCTGAATAACTCCAGGTGATTCCAATGGTCAGCCACGGGTAAGAGCCACTCCTATGGTTCATTTTTATTTCCACCTTTTCTCTTCCCTAGGTTTTGCCTTTTCTTTCATTCTTTCCAAAATTCCCACTACTCTTGGTTTCCATTACCTTAATCTTCTCCATTTTCACAAGCTACACTGATGTATTTTACTACTTACCTAACAGGTCTAGAGAGATCATTATATTTTCTTTTAGGATCATGAATTTCCTCTGATTTGGGCTCATTCAGCTTGAAGGCTTTTGATGGCATTAACTGTGTATAATCCACTATAGACAAGGGCTGAATACTGTCATAATCATTTCTTTCATAGTTAATAAAATAAATATCCTCAAATTAAAGGCAAACTCCTCCATCACAAACTGAATGCCCTCAAAGGAAAAATGGAGGTCCTCAAAGATACACTTATTCTGCCTCCTCATAACCCCCTTCTCTACCTCCTCCGATACTCTGACTCTCTCTCATCATTTCTAGCCCTTTCCTAACAAGATTCCCCCTCCTCCTTATTCTTCTTCTCAATGGGCCTATACTGTATCTTCAGGTTCTTCAGGCTCGTAAGCTTGTTTGGTGTATAAGTCTGTTTTCACACTGCTATGAAGAACTCCTTGAGACTGTGTGATTTATAAAGGACAGAAGTTTAATTGAGTCACAATTCAGCATGGCTGGGGAGGCCACAGGAAACTTACAATCTTGGTGGAGGTGAAGGGGAAGCAGATACCTTCCTCACGAGGTGGCAGGAAGGAGAAGTGCCCAGTGGAGGGGTAAGAGGCCCTTATAAAACCATCAGATCAAATGAGAACTCACTCACTATCATTAGAACAGCCTGGGGGAAACTGCTCACATGATTCAATTACCTCCACCTGGTTTCTTCCTTGACAGGTGGAGGTTGTAGGGATTACAATTCAAGATGAGATTTGGGTGGGGACAAAAAGCCCAATCATATCAGTTGGCTACTTGCCTCCCACACTTTCCCCTCCTCTCTCCAATGTCTTGTAATCCCTGTGTTGGCCAAGCCATCAGTGGCCTTCACAGTGCCTGGGTGAAGATTAGGGGAGTCAGGCAGCAGGTCGGGATAGCTGCTGAGCTGACCAGTGGCTGTAATCACTAGGACAACAGTCTTGTATCTGTCTGAAAGGCTAGTGAAGCCACTGAGGAGTGGATGACAGACCTTTTGGCTGCTACAACTGTAGCAGAGGTGGGGGGCTCAAAAATGACAAATGTGATCTACTTTTGAATTTTTAACACACACTAAATTATAAATTTTTCTAATGCAATCTACAATTACTCAGGATTTTCACCTTTCTAATCAAGTCAAGGGCTTTACCATGATTTAATTATTC
>NW_012115154.1:12393789-12395305 GCF_000951035.1 Colobus angolensis palliatus | reverse complement strand
GCAGTAGCATGATCATAGCTCACTGCAGCCTCAAACTACTGGGCTCAAGCGATCCACCCACCTCAGTCTCTTCAGTTATTGGGATTACATGTGCAAGCCCCTGTGCCTGTGTTTAAGGCAAAAGTCATTGAGCTCCTGTCACTGAATATCAGGCTAATATTTTAAAATGTGAAACCATGTATATCTAGAAATAAAGTTGTGATGGCACTGTGGGAATAAAAGTGTGAGAACTACAAGTATGAAGCTTATACAACAATTTTTTCCTACTTGAATATTTTCTTTTGATGACTCTGCTGAACCCTTGGAAGAACAAGATAGGATTTTGACACAGAAAAATTATTTTCTTAGAGTTACCATTTAAAAATATTTAAATAATTACAAGTTTGTTTAAAATCAGGTTAAACTCCTCCCCTCATTAAACAAAAATGAAGAAGTTTATTATGAAATCTTAAATTTTCAAGATTGAAGAGACATTGGAAAGACTCTATTGCAAATACCTGTTCAACATATTTATATTTTACTCAACCTTTATGTTTCTATTGATAGTAAGGCTGCACACCAATTCACAAGACCTCATTGTTGCGTAACTTATAATGTTCAAAAACATTTTCTCATATTGATGTTAATTCCACTTTTATGTAAACTTACTTTTTGATTTTTTAGGGTATTTCCCTCCACTTTGAGGAAGGCAATAAACAACTATGTTTGCCTCCTGCAAGATTCTCTATGGCACATATGAAGACAATTATCCTGTTTGCTTTTTTCCTCCTTTTTTCCAGGCTATGGAAACACAGTCATTTCAAAAATTATTTATCGCTATGCACTCATTTATTTGCTCAACTATATATTTCTTTCCTAATACGATTAGTATCCAGGGCAATAGTAGGGCCAGGGAGACCAATATAAGGAGTTGGCTACCATGAGTGCCGAAATTTCAGCCAACTAACAAGGTGTCACCAGGGTTAGTTTCTATTTCTACATACAGAGACTGAGATTTCCTAGAGGAGCTATTCTAGATACACAGCTGATGAGAATTCTTAGTGTGTGGATAGGAGAACGAATGTAACAAAGCTATGGACTAATTATTTTTGTATTTATTTCCTGTCTAGATGCTATCTCAAGAATCCTTTTGGAATTGAAGCTATATAGAGAATGTAACATTTTATGTAGGATTCTTCTTACAGTTTTGTCTACTAGCAGGAACAATAAAAACCATTTCATACCCAATCTCCTGTGCACCAAACTTCACCCTCCTTTGGTGGAGACCTTCCCCAAAATCACTAACCAAATAAAAACAAAGACAGGCACAGAAACTTGCAAACACAAATAGCTGAGCTTTTTTTGAGAAACTTCCATTGTTCAGTAAATATAATGATAATTTATGAATCATTAAAAGAAATTGGATTTTGTAGTTTTATAGTTGTTTAGTCATGAATTTTACCAACTCTTGGTCTTACTATGTAATCATTTTTCATTTTCATTGTCCTTATATCCTTCTCACAAAAATACATCACTT
>NW_012115154.1:12317515-12390134 GCF_000951035.1 Colobus angolensis palliatus | reverse complement strand
AAAAAAAAAATACTTCTATCAACCCTCCCACGTTGTGGTGAGAAAGATTCTGAGGCCTTCCCCACATAGTACCTGAGATTTGATACAGGGTGTAGAAAATAAGAGAAGACAGAAGCCAGAGTAAGGCTGGCCTTGAAGAGGTGTCATGGTAGAAGCCCTGGTGTTTTGAGAGCAGCAAATGTGTAACTCACACCTTCACCTTTACTATGATATACTCCTGAAGTTCAACAAAACTTTTGATATAATGATGCCTCAGGTGTAGGGGCTATGTTTATATTCACATAATAAAGCATAGACAGAGGATTCCTTGAAAATGTTTCTGATTATCCCCTTTATGTGTATGTTCCTTATGTATATATCTGTGTGTGTGTGTGTGTGTGTGTGTGTGCGCGCTGGTTGGGCAACATTTTAGAGAGAAACATCCAAATCTCATTTGTCAGAACACACTGGGTTCTTTACTCCAGAGAGATGTAGGTTGTTAATGTGTGAGCTAACAGGGGATACTTGGAAATATGCCTATAATTTTGGTTCACGGACTATAAAGGTTTCAAAGCAGGTGTATTTCTATGGACAGAATAAAGAAACTCAAGGAAAATTTATCCTGAAATCTCTGGAAGAATGACAAGAAAAGTTTAGTAGCTATGTACAGTGTTTAGAAAACAGCTGAAGCACTTAACAAAAATAAAATAAGTTTACTAACTACCTAAAACTGGAGGACTAAATAAAATATTGCCAAGACACTTTTCAATTATTCATATATTATCTACATATGGATATTTTATATCCACAATTATCCACATGTAGATACTGAAACTTTAATCATCTCATTCATTTATTCATTTGCTAATTCAATTTACACTTATTGAGCATCTGCTCTGTGTGGGATCATCCTAGACACCGGAAAAGCGAACACTAGTAAGATACTGTCTCTGTCTTCCAAGAGTTTACAGTCTGCCTACAAGTGAGCCATGCAAATAAGCAGTGTAGGACCTGGGATACACGTGTGCACAGTATACTGCAGGCACCAATGAAGGGTGGGGTAGATTCTTCTGAAAGTGGATAGAGAAAGGCTTTGCTGTGGATGGAAAGTTTAGACACTGTCCAGGAAGACATGCCAGGCTGGACCTTACCTATTCAATTCTGCCTGTAGTGACATCTGAGTCTGGAGATTTCAATGATCATAAGTTATTTTCCCATTGGTACTGGAGGAATTAGGTCCAATTTGGGAAGGCTTTGACTTTCCGTGGAGGAGTTAAGAGATTTCAGTGAAAATTATAAAACTGTGTAAAAATAATGAAGAAGGAAACACAAGAAAAAAAGACACACCAGGCTGTACCTTAAGGTATAAGGAGGACACAACAATAATAACAATAATAATAATACTGGGAAAGACGTTCATTGATGAGCTTCTGTTGGACTTCATTGGAAATAGAGAGTAGAACGATTTGACTAAGATATGTTATTACAAAGATTAATCTTTGGTTAATGTGGAGAATTGTTTCAAAGAATGAGATTGGAGACTGTGAGCCCAAGCTATCTGTAGAGTCTGCATTTTCCAGTGACAGTGAGTACCTGAATTGAGATGGTAGCCAGGGGGACAGGCTGGAGGGAATGGGTATGGAACATGTGAAGGAAATATAATTGTCAGCATTCTGTGACTTGGTGTGTGGTGAGGAAGTCAAGCAGAGCTGGGGTGCACCCCAGGTTTCTGGTTTGTGTGGCTGTATATATGTGTTTTAATTCAATTATATGAGGAATAACTGAGGAAGATATTATTTAAAAGCAAAGGTTTAAAAAAAGAATATAATTTTGAACATGTTGGATATTTAGGTGGCTTGGGCCAATAAAGAATTAACTAAATAGTTTTGGAGTTTATTAGAGATAACCAGGTCAAAGTACAGATTTAGCAGATAAAGTCATGATAATGGACAAGAGTATGCAAGGAGAGCAAAGCAGTTTTAGTGAGGAAAACAAAGAGAAAGTCAAGAACAGTGTCTTAAGAATTACTAGCATTTTAGGGATGGACAGAGAAAGATAAATCTCCAAAAGAGAACAAGAAGAAAGATCAGGGAGATAGGTGGGAAAATAAAAAATAAAAATAAAGAAAATCAACAAGCTGTGCCCTATGTTATCACAGGGGGCAAACTAAAGTACTCACTTTAATCATATCGATAATGCCAACTCTATTTTTTAGAAACAAGAATACTTTTTCTGTAAAAAGCTACACTTAAGTTAATACTTATGGCAAACATAAAATAAAATCAAAATTACTAACAAAGTCATTGCTATCCTTCAATAAAAATATAGCAGCTTTTTAGTATAATTTCCCAAGTTCGTTGACCCTTACAAGGGGTACAAGGCTGTTAATCAGAAATACAATACAAATATGCAGCAACTTCATTGTGAAAATTAAAAGTAATTATTACTCTAAAAATGAAATGAGCACTCACCTGAAAGAATGACATTCCAAGGACAGAGATGGCAGATGACCAAAGATTTCCAAAGTGAGGCTCATCGATAATTCACAGAGGCAGAAATCCACTGTGTTCAAAAGAGCTTATAACAGTCCCTTGGGAGCCATCGCATACTCTGGCAACTCATAAACATTATTCTTAATTCCACAACACACTCAGAAAGGCTGATGATTGGAGACTAACGGGATTTCACATCTTTTTGTTTCTCCTCCAATTATGGGACAAAAGTCAACACAATCTCTCATATTTCCTGGGAACACAGTACGGATTTAAAGACCAATAACATCTTCAAATGCAAAAAAAGCAGTACTAGATATTGAGTGCATTGGTAAATATAATTCACAAAGACAAATTGTATGTCTGTTAATTTCTTGTTTTTTTGAAAAACCATTCAATTCTCAACCTTTGCCTCTAAACTGCTAAGCATTTGGTTGACACCATAGATGATGAAGAAATGTTTCTGAAAGCATGGCCCATGCACTACCAGCATAAAAAGAGTACTATACCCTTTATGAGGCATCAAAATGTACCTTGCAAATGCTAAAGTGCAGCGTAAATGTAAGGTGCTACTTAAGAAGCTTTTAGGCATGCAAAGAATCTTAAAGACCATTTTATCCACAGATGTCATTTTAAAGATAACTCTGAAGCTAGAGAAGATATGACTTCATTAAGACTAAGGGCAGATTTAAGATAAGAACCCAGGCATCTTGAAGCCAGTGTATTCAAAATGTAATGCTTAATTTTCTTTTTCTTACCTTACCGATCGTGATAAGTTGCATCACTGCCACCCGCAAGTTACTCAAATGAGAAATTGGGTCACTCTTGATTCTTCTTACTCTCCAAAGCTGAAGTCTGTTCACCTGATCTTTAATGCCACCACCACAATCCACAGTCTCCTGGGGTGCATGGATTAAAAAAAGAGAGAGGGTTGACCTTCATATTTATAATTTATATATTTCATACTATTTCCAAATTGAATGATGTGAACAGATACAGATTCACTATACAAAATGAAATATTATTTCATAACCTTAAATTTGGGTCCCGTTCTGGACCACACAGCTTGTAGTGTACTATACATAATGTCTTATTATTTATATAATTATTTTATATGTAACAGAAATAAATGAAATTTTTTGTCTTAAAATCATTAATTGATTAAATGAGAACACTTGATCTGTGCCTTTCTTAACCTCTGTGAGTTTCATTCTGGACAAGCTTGACAAAATCCACTAAACTAACAGAAGTATCCTAGTATTCTTTTAAAATGCAAAGTATAGTATACACTACTATATAGTATATGCAGTATAGTATACACCAGTATACAGTATATGCAGTATAGTATACACCAGTATACAGTATATGCAGTATAGTATACACCAGTATACAGTATATGCAGTGTAGTATACACCAGTGTACAGTATATGCAGTGTAGTATACACCAGTGTACAGTATATGCAGTGTAGTATACACCAGTGTACAGTATATGCAGTATAGTATACACCAGTATACAGTATATGCAGTATAGTATACACCAGTATACAGTATATGCAGTGTAGTATACACTAGTGTACAGTATATGTAGTGTAGTATACACTAGTATATAGTATATGTAGTGTAGTATATACTACTATATAGTATATATCTCTCCTGCTTAAAAGTCTTCAGTGCCCTCTCTTTTGGCGATATAAAATCCCAGTTCCCTGTGAATGCTTTAAAAGCACTAAATGATCTGACCCTCCCTGTTTCTTAAATCATAACTCTGGTTATTCTCATCTTTGATCAGCGTGTTCTTGCCACACCAAACCTACAACAAATTCTATTCAAGCTGTTTCCAGCATCCATGTTTTTACATATGCTGGTCCCTGTGTCAAGAGTTATCACTTTCATTAGTTCTTATCCCTTCCTGCCCCAACCACACTGCCATTATCTAGCAGAGCGGCACATATAGTAAACTAGAATTCGTGTGTCTTTTCATTATTTGCTTCTTTGTCTCTTCTGCTAGAAGGGAAGTTTATTATGGGCAAGGACTCTGTCTGCTTGTCCATCATACTGAAGTCCCACTAGCTTGTCACAATACTTAGATGCTCAATTGACTTGCTGAAAAAATAAGTCAAAAAATAAATGATGCTTAGTTTTATTTCATAGTGACTAATTGAAAAACATCAAGATCATTATATGTTAGTCACTTTCTTCATGGCTTTCATGAAATATGCACTTTTATTTAAAAATCTTGTTTTTATAGCCTTAGAAAAGCAGACTGTGCTCATATCTTTTTCCTCATGAATTACCACTGCTATTAAAATGACTTGCAAGAAACTCAGTTGCAGAGATTCCTCTGCCTACTTTCTATCCCGTTTCTTTCTCCTGATCTCCCTTTGACTTCTTTCTTCTCCATCATTTTCTCCCATCTCCCTTGTCATTTTCTTTGCATTCTTGCCTTCTCACCTTCCTCTCTTCCTTTTACCTTTTGCCTTTCCTCATTGTCGCTTTTCTTCCGTATATTCTCTTGGGCCCTGTCTCCACAACAGCGTATCTTCTCTCTTCTGAATGTAAATTGTTTCCAGACGTCACTGGAATCATAATTTAATGAAGACTCTCAAACAAGGGATTTGAGGTAATGAGATAACAAGTAGCAAAAACAAATGAATGATCCCCACGCAGAATATCAACAACAAAACTCTTACTAGTAGCCTCAGATCCCAAAGCTCCCATGTTAACTAATGTTGTGTCCACATGTCCTCTACCTCCCCCGTCTACCTATCCCCAGGAAGGCACAAATGTGAGACCATGCAGAGGTTACCTTAGGCAGAAACCCCACTGACTCAGTGATTCCTTCTCTCACAGGTAGCCTGATTCTTCATTTCAAGAAAAATAGAATTTTAATGTGTCCTTCCCTCTTTCTTGACAAATAGCTTATAGATTAATCTTTAATAACGTAATTAACCAATAGATCTTTTGCAAAAGTCTACTGCTGAATTCTTCACATTTATACCACCATTCCAGATTGAATGTAGGCTGGACATAAGCCATGTACCCATATCCAGGAGAGCTCATTTGTGACCCATTGTTATTGTGGGATAGCAGCCACCACTCCCAAGGCTTTTTAATTTTTAAGTTGTTTCATGTTTTCAAGCCTGGATACATTATTGTCATGGAAAGTAGCAATATAAATGTCCTTTCTGTTCTCAACAACAACTTGCATAACTATATAAAAATCTGAAGTGCCTGTATATTAATCAAAGATTATTGATTTATCAGTGATTAAGAGAATAAGAAGGGTTTCATATTTTAATAACTAGAATGGGCATAAGTCAAAAGAGAATTCAAGAGTGCCTGGAAACTAAAGTTCAAAGCAAGTTTTTTTCTGCAGTTTTCTAGATTGATATCTGGGTGCAAATCATATGATTTAATGATTACTGATATGGAAAGGACCAAGCATAGAATCTTCAATATCCCCAAGGCTCCAGGCCATAAGTTAGCTCATCTTCATCACTCAGAGGAGTTTAGAGGTTTGAGATTTGGTGGATCTTGCTCAGTTCTCAGTATTTGAACAACTACAGAGGAGTTGGAATTATCCATTACAGTGAATTACTTATCACTCAGTCTCCCTTTGAATTCTTTTGAAATAAATAAAAATTATCCAACTTAAATTTGTATATTCTTCTTAGATGTATTGTTTACATGTTTAGTTGTTAACTGTATCATAAAGGCTTGAATTTATCTCTAGAAACACAATACCTATCTTCTAAGCGTTACCAGTAACAATAATTGAAACATTGGTTCTATTCTTGATATTTGGCAGGAACCTTGTATATATGCTTTCATGCAGCAATTTTTAAACAAATACCCAAAATGAAATGATTTTATATGAATAAGAAAATTAAAAATCTAAGAGCTTAAGTAACCTTAAATCCAAGTCAAATTCCATGCTCTTAACCACTGCCCTATTCCATGTCAGTTACGTTGCCTTTGGGAAGTGTTAGGAGGCACATTAGTGTCACACGGAAAAACGGTCTTGCTGTCTGATTGAGTTTCACTGGCCTTAGTGCTTCTCATGCAGAACAACTTTTAAAATGCTTTTGTCTTTCTTTTATTTTAAAATACCACCTGTGCTCATGGTGGAAGACAATGAAATTCACCCATCAGGCCCCACCTCAGAGGTAAATTTGTTGACATTTGGTGGTTTCTTTTTCCCAATTTTCATATATTTTTAGCTTAATAGACCTCATACTATACATAAAATTTCTGATGCTGTTTGCCACTTACTATGATAATCTAGGCAATCTATCAATCAATATAATTTTAACTGACGATTATCTGTGTGGCTTTGGACAAGATAGCTAACATCTCCAAATTGTTTTTCCATCTGTAAATTGGATATGAAGTAATACTGCAGAGTTCTCATCAGAGCTAAATAGAAAAATAAAGAGGTAATTATTATAATATTATAAAGTTATTCTTTAAAAAGATTGATTCAATTGATTTTTCCATTTTTAACTAATTTTTTAAACATTTTATTTGATTTTAAGTTCTGGGATATATGTGCAGGACATGCAGCTTTGTTATATAGGTAAACGTACGCTATGGTGGTTTGCTGCACCCATCAGCCCATCATCTAGGTATTAAGTTCAGCATGCATTAGCTATTTATCCTGATGAGCTCCCTCCCATCTAATTTTTTAAACAACTCCCTGCTTTCATGTTTCTCTTGGTGTGCCTGCATGTAATTTCTAAACTGTCTTCAGCAATTTGATAGTCTAAAACTCTGTCTTTCTAATTTGGATATGTCTGATTACTAGGAAAGTTGAATGTAACTTTATTGTAGTATTGGCCATTTGTATTTCCTATCTTATGAATTGTCAGTTTCTGTCCTTTGCTTATTTAGCTCACGGCTCTATCCAGAGTGCCTGGCTTAGGACCTGACCAATGGAAAGCATTCAATAAATGCTTGTTGAATGAAGGAATGAAAGAAGTAATTAATATCAGCAAACCGTGCACATAACAATGTTCGTTATTAATTTACATGCATTTTTTATTCATTAGAGTTATGGATTCTGTGTGTTTTTGTTTGCTACAAATATTTTTCCATTTAATATTTGGGTTTTTATAGAGAGAAACTATAATCCCTTTAGATTTTCAGTCCCAAGCCTCACTGTCTTTTGCTCTGTCTGAGATTTGGCAATCTAAGCCTTATTTTCAATTTTTCCATAGAATAAACCTCTAGGATCCTGCCCAGGGCACGTTTTTGCCTAACTAAGTGGGGGTGGTAAAGAGGTCAGAGGATTCAGGTGCTGTAATAATAGACTTTCACCTCACACCCCTGTTTTCTCCCTTTTTGTATTCTCGTTCTCAACTATTGCTAGTCTAAGGTTTCCTGGGGACCCTTGAAAGGAATGCATTGTGCTTCTCAGTGGTTTCTTTTTTGCCTGCTTGTTAGCTGGTAGCTTCTTCTCTGATAAGTTGGTTACTGCTCCCCCTTGTACCTTTCTGTATTAAAAAAGAAATCTGCAATTTCTCTGGTCTGCTTCTGTCTTCCCTCTAATTCTATATTTTTCTGTGGATTATACCTTTGCAATTTTTGCCATTTTAGTGGTAGCTGGGGAGGAAAAAGAGATAAACATGTATGATAAATGTTCTCTGCTTTAAGAGACAACTTATAATCACCTAAAATTGTGTATTTCTGTTAATTAATTCTTCACTCTAAGAACTTTCTCTAAAATATCTGACCGTCTGATCACCCTATGTAAATTAAATTGAATTTGTCTAAACAAAATTGCCTAACATAGCCAGGAAACTTTATTGAGTATTAGAAGCTTGCTGGCTTATTTTTTTCCAGGAAGTATTTTATAAGAGGGAGTATTGTTCACCTTTAAATCATGATCTGAAGCCTCTTTGTAAAATTCCATCAGATATATCTTGGCAATATCTCTACTGCCTGGACTGTCTATATTAAATCAAATCCACCCTGGGTTCTTTTTTCAATTACCTTAATCTCAGTGCTGCTGAGATGTCAGATAGATGGTAAGTGTAAAAACCAATGTGAATGAAAGCTCGAAAGAATTGGTTACTTCAGCAATAAATGTTAGTCTGTTTCATAACTTGGCTTTATAGACCTAAACTTTTTTCTCCAGAGTGGTTTAAATTAAATGTTTTTCATCACAAATTGAGTAATTGGTTCAATTGAATGTCCCAACTGGCCTGTATGTGGATAAGCACATTTCCTGGGAGTGAGGGATCATTTGGCACATCCATCAGGTTAATTAAAGACCAGAGGTAGCCTGAGTCTGGGGTTGGGGTTGGTAAGAGTATAGATATGCTTTTCATATCTGTATTGAGGATCTGATCTATAGTACACCTCCTCTAGTTGCTAGTCAACAGGACAGAGCTGAGAGGCCCAAAGTCTAGGCTCAAATATAAAACTAATGAGAAAGGCCTGATCTATAAGAGACATATTAAGGCCTTCTAGAGTACTCTCCATCACTTCCTCCCTCCCTCAGTGGCTGTGAATGAATCCAGAGAGATTCTAAGTTGAAAGGAATGTGCACTTCTGAGCCTTCCCAGGGAAATCATCTTCTGGGTCTCAGAAGTTTCCATGCCGTGCTCCCCGGGAGCTCCTGCCATCTCAGTGCACGAAGAACCAGTGGCCCAGGATCCATGTGGAGAACTCATTAAAAAGACACAGCTGGAAAGTTGCCTCAGGCATCTTGGCAAAGATGAAAAAAAAGCTTTATAATTGATCTCATAGGAATAGAAACTATTTTAGGTTTTACAAAGTAAGTGTCAGAAACAAATATCCTTATGTGGTTCATTAAAAGTTTGCCACAATTAATTACGGTAGGAGCACTCTTCAGGCAACTGCTCCAGAGACCACAGGCATTTGGCCTTTGGGAACAAGTCCTGGTTACATAGCTGTGGGGCACCAGTGTTGGTGTTTAAGTGGAGTGAGGAGACACCCTCCTTGGAGACTGGAGATCCAAACATCTTATCAATAGATTGAGTTTTTTCTAATTCACACATGTAGACAAAAATAATAGACCAAATATCCTACAATATTCTAGGCACAGTGCTAAGGCCTTTATAGGCAGTTTTACCAATCATCAAGAAAATATTTAAAAGTGAACATTTATTACCTCCCTGTTCATAAAATAAGAGACAAGTTCAACCAAGTAATAGAACTCATCCAAGGTCATATAGGCGACAGCCCCAGAAATTAAAACTCATTCCAAAGCCTTTTCCACTTTTCTGCTGATGGAGAGTTTAGCATGAAGGCACACATGCCATCTCTAGACCTACACATAGTCCCTAGTTCAACCATCCAAACAAATGCCTTGAATATTCTTTCCCTGGAAACAACAAGGAAGACAAAACAGGGCAACATTAACTGAAGACCTAACAATAAAGGATATGAGTTAGAACTTCTTCAAGTTAACACTGTTCTGATTTTAACATATGCTGCTATCTTATATCTTTCCCAGTTGTTTTTGACCCCAGGTCTAACCACCCCCTTGACACACACTCAATTCAGGCACCTTTATTGAAATGCTAGTACAAGATAATTTTTCTTGATAGATACTAAATTGATGGCAACGCATTCAAGTCTTTCAGTTCTTCTGTAAGCTTTAACTAAAGTCCACAGCATGGGAATGCTTGAAGTTAATAGATAAACTGCAACGTTTGTCTAGGTACTCCAAGAAGCAAATGCCAAGATAGATTAGATGTCCAAAAGATTTGTTGTAAAAACATCATGATGAAAAATGAGGAGGAATCCAGAGAAGTTTGGAAGAGCCATTGAATGCAGCTCTGATTCTTGTGAAAGAGAAATAAAAGGAAGTGAGCAAAGCAAATAAAACGTCAAGGGTCATAACAGGAAAACAATGGCACAAGTTATGGCCATTTGAGAAAAGTGTAATAAAAGGACTATTTACAAAGGTATGTGAGGAATATGGGAAAACCACAAGCAAGGGTGCAAGATACCAGGATAACGCAGGATTCTGAGCTTGTAATAAAACTCCCATACAACCTCTAGGCCTAAATGAGAAGAGGGGATGGCTGTAATTAGAACCTGGAGACAAGGACGACTTTGTGGAAGGGCTGGCTAAATAGGAACTTGAATCAGAGTCAGTTGGTTCAGTCCGTATTGGCCCTGCAGGAAGTGAATAAATTCTTGACCTCACACTTCTCCCTCTCTCCTGTTTCTCTTGCCTTTGCTTCCAATAAGCCAGACTCAGGAAGCCAGAGGGCTGCAGAGCCCTACTTTTTACAGATCAGTCTTACAGGGCAGAGAGCAGGGTGGAGAAAGATGGAGGGTGGATATGGAGAAAAGAATGCTAACTAATAAATGTAAAAATAATTGAAAGAATGATAAAATTACTGTCTTGGAGCCAACTTAATAATTTATTCAAGCGATCAGTGGATGCTAAAATAATTGCCTGAAAATATTTTAGGAGATGGGATTTTTACTGGAAACAGATCCCAATCCAGACCCCAAGAGAGGGTTCTTGGCTCTCATGCAAGAAAGAATTCAGGAAAAGTCCATAAAGTGAGAGCAAGTTTATTAGGACAGTAAAGGAATAAAGAATGGCTACTTCTTAGACAAAGCTGCCCTGAGGGCTGCTGGTTGCCCATTTTTGTGGTTCTTTCTTAATTATATTCTAAACAAGGAGTGGATCATTCATGCCTCCCCTTTTTAGACCAAATAGGGTAACTTCTGACGTTGCTATGGCGTTTGTAAACTGTCATGGTGCTGGTGGGAGTGTAGTAGTGAGGACGACCAGAGGTGGTTGCCATCTTGGTTTTGGTGGGTTTTAGCTGGTTAATTTACTGCAACCTGTTTTACCAGCAAGGTCTTTATGACCTGTATCTTATGCTGACCTTCTGTCTTATCCTGTGACTAAGAATGCCTTCACCTCCTGGGAATGCAGCCTTATTTTACACCGCCCCTATTCAAGATGGAGTTACTCTGGTTTAATCGCCTCTGACAGGATCTTCAGGTAGTCTCCCAGATTCATGCTGCAGAGTACTTATGAATTCCCAAGGGAGAAGATACCTTTACAATGAAGAAATACAGTGGAAAACACTTAAACAAATCACCAAATAGCATTATCAATAATGGGGCACACTGACATCATATGTCTCCTGATGCAATGCACTGAGAAGGATGCAACATGTCTATGTAGAATTATTTCCAAAAAAGCTTTATCTGCATCTGGATATGAGGATTCCAAATTCCAGGACATTCTACAAAACAAGTAGACTGGACTCTTCAAAGAATCCCAATGACATGAAAGACAAAGAGTAAGAGAATGGTTTGAGATAAAATTAGACTAAACAGGTAAGAAACTAAATGCACTGAAACAATCTTTGATTAGATCCTGAATTGAATAACAAAATAGAAATCCAAAGAGCCATTTTTAGATAATGTTATCATATTGATGTTAAACTCATGAGTGTGATAATGATATTGTATTTAATATTTGTTCTTAGAAAATACTTGCTAAATTAGTCCATGCTATATAGGGGTGTGTGTGTGTGTGTGTGTGTGCATGTATATGTACATACATTCTATTAAGATTTACTCACAATGTCTACAACATACTTTTTAAGTGATTCAGCATATATATAATATATACATATCCACTGATGTATGTATATCTTATATCCACATCTATATCTGTATCAAGAGGAAGCAATATAGATGGATGATAAATACATAGAAAATGTCAAAATATTAACAACTAAGGATTAGTTAATATAGAAGGAGATATGGGTGCTCATTATATTATTCTGTTCAAAACTCTATATATTTAAAAATTTCACAATAGAAATTGGGAAGAAACAAAAAATTGAGTTAATCTACTCAATAAAACTTCCATCAAACTAGGAATAAGCAGCAACCCCTTCACATGGTGAAAGTGAAAGACTTAATAATTTCCCATCAAGAACGACCTTTGGGGCTTGCTAGCAATCTTTGTTAGGCTCACAACAGCCTTTAGTCTGGGGTTATTCTTATTACCACCACTGATTCCAACTATTGATGCCATTATCTATTGCCACTTTCTAAGGACTCTATTCAATGATCATATGTTAAGAGGTGTTTCTGATGGAAACATGAACTCTTCCTGGCCTGGTGTGAACTCTGAGAATAACTGTTCCCTGTTTGTTCCTGATGGTTTTTCCCCAGCCACATTCGTTTTCTTATAGGGATGTGCTGATCAGTATTCAGCCACAGGTTTGAGGAGAACTCTCTGAAGATGTCTGGAGTTCTCTCTCTCTCTCTCTTTCTCTCTCTTTCTGTCTCTATCTCTAACTCAATCTCCCTGTGATGTCTTTCTCCTCTGGTACCTTGCTCTGTTAATAGTAATCAGCTTAGCATTTCGGAAGTTTGAATTTTTTCTCCTGAACTTCATGAGATCACAGGGTGAGTTCTGTCTACCTCTCTCTATGCAGTAAGCTAAAGCAATTATTGAATTTGGCTTGGTATGTTTCTTGGAAGATCATCCAGGGACCTGGCTTGGATGAAAAAGTAGAAGAGATGGACTAAATACGGAGCCATGCAGACAAGTGTCATTTGCATGAAAAGGATTATCTTTGTAGAAAACGCTAAAAAGATATATTCTGTATTGTTAAAAAAGAAAAAAACAACAAAACCCAAAGTTTCACACTCTCCCTGGCTGTGAGAAAGTAAAGCTTAAACACACTGAAAACTTGGATCATAAGGAAATTTTCTGTTGGTTTTGGCTCTTCCATCATACAAATACCTTGAAACATGCTTGTCTGGAAAATAAAGTCATCTGCTTTAAAAATAAAGAAAACCAGAATAATGTAATTCTTGTTATTTACAGGGATTATGTTCCATACCATCACCATGAACACTGAATTAACGAAACCTCAGCTGTTGCTCCTAGGGGAAATAAATACAGGGTTACAGTCCTGCAAACCTTGGGTAGCAGCGTTTCATCAACTTAAAAACAATTTGCATTCACATTACATGGGTTCATTTGCCAATATCCTTGTAAAACAAACTAGTTTCATCAGTGTTGAAAACCTGCTCATCCATGTAATCCTTTTTCTGTATAACACTTAACCTTTATTTTAAAAATTCTTCTCCAGCTTTCTTTTCTTTTTTTTTTTTTTTTGAGATGGAGTCTTGCACTGTCACCCAGGCTGGAGTGCAGTGGTGCAGTCTCCGCTCACTGCAAGCTCGTCCTCCTGGGTTCACGCCATTCTCCTGCCTCAGCCTCCCAAGTAGCTGAGACTACAGGCACCCACCACCATGCTCGGCTAATTTTTTTGTATTTTTAGTAGAGACGGGGTTTCACCATGTTAGCCAGGATGGTCTCAATCTCCTGACCTCGTGATCTGCCTGCTTCTGCCTCCCAAAGTGCTGGGATTACAGTTGTGAGCCACAGTGCCTGACCTCTTCTCCAGCTTTCTTACCTGCAGAACTTACCTTCCCTGAAAGTTTAACATTTTTCCTGCTGCATTTCCTTTGGTAACATGTGACCCAGCCAGCACTCCTGAGAAGGGCTTAACATTTCTTGATCTTAGATAATATGATCATAAATTTCTTTGACTTTCAGCTTCATAATAGTGCTGCCTGCTGTGGTTTTACTGTCGTGATTGTTACTGATTTTCTTTTCATTAGTTGCTATTTTATACATGCACACATTTAGTCACCATCTCTGCTATGGCTTCATAGCACACTATAGTTGCTACTTTAGCATTTTCTTGAGCAATCTCACATACAGATTGGTAAATTTTCTCTTTATTTTTTCTGGAAGTACTGTGTTGTTGATTTGTTAACATTAAACTCAGTACCAAAGGTTATCTAACACATGTATTTTCTCTGTAAAATCACATTACAGCTTTCTTATGCTGTACAACGCTTTAATATTACACTTGAGGGCCATTTTAAACAGTAAAATTACCAACAAAAAGCACAAGAACGTGGAAAATATGGCACTGGGGTAGCCTGCAGAAAGAACACTAGTTTACGGTCTGAGAGCTGACCCAAGAAGGCAGAGCGTTGTCCTGTTTGATCTTAGTTGTAAACATGCACATCTGGGGACTCAAATGTTTGCCACATCGGACACGTCCTTGAATAACCACAAAAGTTCCCTAAGTATTGATTTGGGGCTACAAACACATTTTAGCAAGTAGGCATATTTACAAATATGGAATCTGTAAATAATGAGAATAGTCTGTATCTAAAAAATGTTCTCCAAGGAAAAAACTGGAAAATTCAATGGCTGATTTTAAAAATTCACAAGAGAATTTTGTTTTACAATATAGATGATTGTGGTAGGCAAACAGTTCTCAAAGGAAGCTCTTTTCTTTACAAAATAAGAAGAGCTTTCAGAGACTCAAGACTTTGCAGAGACTCAAAAATACCCAAATATCTTGATGTAGTAGAAATAAAGTATGATCACACAAAGTTTAAAGTAGAAATGAAATTTTATACAAAAATACTTCAGAAATGAAGTTGAAATTGGGACAGGTATAAGGAGAATAGTGGCAGTGCTGGAAACACACAAAGGAATATTGAGCATATAAATAATAAAAGCAAGCATACCCAAATTGAAATAGAGAATTAAAATGAATTAGCAATGCTTTCAGAGAAAGATCTTGATCAGAATGGGAAAATATGAAAGCTGCCGATACCAGGATGAAGTAACTAGTTAAACACACAAAAATTGGAGCCAGGAGAGCATGAAGGAAAGGAACTCATGCTTACTTGTCTGAGATACACACACACGCATACATACACACACACATACAGTCTAAAGGACTTTAAAAAATAACCCCACAAGAAATTCTTGCATGTTTCTCACATACGTATTTTTGTGATAAGGTTTATCACTAAACATTCTTTAGGACTGCAGCAATTCCAATAAGATGTTCCCATAACGCTTGCCCAGTAATAGCATCTCCACCAATGAACCAGTATCTCTGGCTTCGAGCCAATGGATCCAATGACCTCTGTTTCTGAGCAGTTTATATAAACTTCTACCATTGGCAATAAAAGTTTTCCTTTACTGTTTCCTCACTGTATTTGCCACAGTACATCCCAGATTATAATCCTCTTTACTTACTCTCAAATATATTTGTTTTGTTGGGAGATAATCTTCTCTAGTGTCTTTTTTTTCTTAGATTGACAGCAGGAACATGAAAAATGTGGAAGGTAGGTGTAAGAGTGCTGATATGTTCATTTTCTAGAAAATCTAAGTCATAAAGTAAAAGTATTTTAAGTTATAATTCAAGAATATTATTCTGAAGTAAAAACTGGACATGAATCTAGAAATTGAAAAGGCAAACTATGTCCTTGGGAAATTGACACAGAATGGTAGTATAATGATACATCCTAGTAATGTTACTAAATTAAAAATATAAAGAGAGAATCATGTGGTTAGCTAGGCAAAAGTAAAGCTACTTATAGAGTCAGTCTAGACGTGTACATTTTCATAGCAATATCCAATTGCATAGCTAAAGTTTGTGAAGCAACATTTACAAAAATCCCCCAGGAAAGAAAGTATCACCCAAGTTTTATATCCAGCCAAATGTTTGTACAAATGAAAAGGCACAAATAGTATAGAACATAAAGGAAACCAAAGACTATCAGTCCCAGAAAATCAGTGACAGAAGAAGTGGTAGTGAGCATTGAATCTTTTTATTTTAGGAATGTGATGAAAGTAAATAAGAGGACTTAGCTGGCAGGGCAAAACGCAAATGCCAAAAACATGACCTGAAAATATAGAAATAAATACAAATGGAAGAAAAGAAGATAGGAGATTGTGTAAACCTGACTTCCTCATCTTTAATATCTGAGAGCAAAAACATTTCACTTAAATCTGGCAAACCAGGTAAAACAGATATAAGTACATTTAATTGATAAGCATAAATACTAAGAATGGTAATATGCCCAGCTAAAATCAGGTGAGAGAGGAGAGACGGGAAGGCAGAATAAAGAGTACATAGACAAATTCCATTATTGTCCATAACAGGTAATTACCTTCATGTGGGAAATAATTAATTCAATGTAAAGAAAGAGAAGATTAAGGATATTGCACAAAATTACAGATCTCAAACATAACCTCCAGAAAGAAACTTAAATCTTAAATTAGAATGATATTAAATCTCAAATGTTAGAATGACACAAAAAATAAAACACACAACATGATTTTTTGTAAAATTACAAATCCACCAAGCTTAACATAAAATCCAATGATCTATCCTAAAATAAACATGTCAATTATAACATAAATGTAAATAGACAAACTCACTTATTAAAATAACTTAGAGTTTGGATAAAAATAACAAAGTTCAATTTTACTCTGTTCACAAGAAACAGAGTTAAAGCAAAGAGACTTATAATATTTAAAAGGAAAAGTATGAGCAGTGGCATACTTTTTCTTTTTTTCTGTTTCTGTTTTTGGAAGTACTATGTTGTTGATTTGTTAACATTGAACTCATGGTGTACCAAAGGTTATTTAACACATATATTTTCTCTGTAAAAGCACAGTACAGCTTTCTTGTACTTGGAGACACTATACAATACTTCAGTATTATACTTTTAAAGAGTAAAATTATGAATTGTAATCAATATCAGAGTAAAGCATGAATTGTAATCTTAATATCAGACAAAAAGTTAATAAGCTATATAAGAGCATTTAATAAGACCAAATAATATAATTAACATAGCAGATATTATAGTTATAACTACATAAACTTCAAATGAAATAAAATCAACCTTTATAAAGCAAAATCTAGAAGTGACTCAAAAAGAAATAGGAACAGAACTAGCAGGAGTGAGGAATTCAACTTTTTTCCCTCTGTATCAGATTATGGGAAAAAAAATAAAACAGAGGTCTAAATAGCATAATTAACAAAATAGATATAATTAATATTTCACAGTCTCTGAAACCTGAAAACAGACAGTGAACCTTCTTTTTTTTGTGTGTGTGTGAGATGAAGTTTCAGTCTTGTTGCCCAGGCTGAAGCACAATGGCATGATCTCAGCTCACTGCAACCTCTGCCTCCCTGGTTCAAGCAATTCTCCTGCTTCAGCCTCCCAAGTAGCTGGGATTACAAGCGTCTGCCACCATGCCAGGCCAATTTTTGTATATTTAGTAGAGACGGGGTTTCACTATGTTGACCAGCCTGGTCTTGAACTTCTGGCCTCAGGTGATCCACCCGCCTCGGCCTCCCAAAGTGCTGGGATTATAGGCATGAGCCACCATGCCCAGTCGAACCTTCTTTTTAAATGCCGGTAGAAAACTCATAAGGAAGGAGAAAGAAAAGAAAAGAAAAGAAAAAAGAAAAGAAAAGAAAAGAAAAGAAAAGTAAAGAAAAGAAAAGAGAAAAAGAAAAGAAAAGAGAAAAGAAAAGGAAAAGAAAAAGGAAGAAAGGAAGTTAGGGTCACATATCAAGCCTAAAAGAAACCTAATTTCCAAAAGTAAAATGAATACCTGCATTATTTTCTAAACACAATTCAAAAAAAATCAAATTACTAATAAAATAAGAAAATTAAATTTCCAAAATTTGACAAAACATGTAAATACTATCTGAAACAAGCTTTGTAACAGTGCTTACTGATGCAACAAACTTGACCATGTTCTTGAATATGACTGAACATTATAAATATGCCAATTTCCCCTAAGCAATTTAATAATTATAATGCAAAACCAGTGGAAGTCACAACAGGATTTGTTTTAACTATAGACAGGATGATGCTGAAATCATATGGAAAACAAAAAAGAATGAACAGCAGGACACTTCTGTAAGAGAAGAGTTATGAGGAAGGCTGGTCTTTTATATTTTCAAACATAAAATTAGAGTGATTTGAAGTCTGTTACTGGTGGATGGTTAGAGAGACACGTCAATGGATCAGAATAAAAAGATTTTAAGTAAAGCACGTATTTTCTTTTTTTATATATATTTTATTTTATTATTATTATACTTTAAGTTCTAGGGCACATGTGCACGTGCAGGTTTGTTACATATGTATACATGTGCCATGTTGGTGTGCTGCACCCATCAACTCGTCATTTACATCAGGTATAACTCCCAATACAATCCCTCCCCCCTCCCCCCTCCCTATGATAGGGCCCGGTGTGTGATGTTCCCCTTCCCGAGTCCAAGTGATCTCATTGTTCAGTTCCCACCTATGAGTGAGAACATGTGGTGTTTGGTTTTCTGTTCTTGCGATAGTTTGCTGAGAATGATGGTTTCCAGCTGCATCCACGTCCCTACAAAGGACACAAACTCATCCTTTTTTATGGCTGCATAGTATTCCATGGTGTATATGTGCCACATTTCCTTAATCCAGTCTGTCACTGATGGACATTTGGGTTGATTCCAAGTCTTTGCTATTGTGAATAGTGCCACAATAAACATACGTGTGCATGTGTCTTTATAGCAGCATGATTTATAATCCTTTGGGTATATACTCAGTAATGGGATGGCTGGGTCATATGGTACTTCTAGTTCTAGATCCTTAAGGAATTGCCATACTGTTTTCCATAATGGTTGAACTAGTTTACAATCCCACCAACAGTGTAAAATTGTTCCTATTTCTCCACATCCTCTCCAGCACCTGTTGTTTCCTGACTTTTTAATGATTGCCATTCTAACTGGTGTGAGATGATATCTCATTGTGGTTTTGATTTGCATTTCTCTGATGGCCAGTGATGCTGAGCATTTTTTCATGTGTCTGTTGGCTGTATGAATGTCTTCTTTTGAGAAATGTCTGTTCATATCCTTTGCCCACTTTTTGTTGGGTTGTTTGTTTTTTTCTTGTATATTTGTTTGAGTTCTTTGTAGATTCTGGATATTAGCCCTTTGTCTGATGAGTAGATTGCAAAAATTTTCTCCCACTCTGTGGGTTGCCTGTTCACTATATATTGAATTATAAAGCACATAATTTTCAATGTATATTGAAATTTTGTTTATGATGACTATGACATCAAAAATCAGTAAGGCAAAGTTTGATTACCCAATAAATATACCAAAACCACTAAATGTGCTAGAAAAATAATAAAATTGGATTTATGGCTTTCACTTTACACTGCGTCTCCCAGGAGTCAAGATCTATTCCCAAGCCATGGGCAAGTAAGAACAACTTCTACCCTATAAACTCCTGAGAATGTTAAACCTTGTCAATGTATAACTTTTAAAGAAAAATTAAATACAAAATACTTCTTTGTTTATTCAGTTTTGAAAAATATATTTGTCTGATTATGCAAGAAACATATGTTATAAAAATGTGAGGAATACAGAACATATCAAAAGTAACCAAGACAAAGTAAAGCACAATCCCAGTAATGCCAAAAAGCAATAAGCGGCAGTTATTACCACCCTTCTTTTTATGTTTCTATTTCATTTATTCATTTAATTCCACACTTAAGTCACATGTAATACTTAATAGAGTTGAATGATTTAGTCAGAATCCTTTTTCAACTGGACTTCATGCCACAATTTCATTCTAACTTTTCACCTACGTCTTTGACCTTAGTGTCTTTGTCATCAGAGCTACTTTATGAGTCATCCAACACGATTTTCCAAAGCACATCATTTTCACTTTCTTTTAAGTTATTTGAAATATAACACCTTTTGAATCAATGTGTGATCCTTCAGTGGAAATGTTATTTCAAGCCAGAAATGCTCTTTCGTATGCCATTAGGATATTTGCCTTTAAACATTATTGATATATAGTCATAATTTGAAACTCTAACCACTGCTGCTTAAATAACTTGAATTACCAATTCCAACTTTTTTGCCTTTGAATTGCAAAAGTCCTTCATAACACTGACCCAATTTAGTGATTAGAGTTTGTGATTTATTCTTTATCTTCTCATACCAAATTGATTTACTCATACCCATTTCACTTAAATTAGTTAATGCCCTCTTACTTTCTCATCTTACTCTTATGCTCTTTGTTCCTTGATATCTCTTTTTTCTCTCCTTTCCATTGCATTAAATATTACTTCCCTGCTTCTCTAGCTATCCACCTACACAGCTTTCAAGATTTAACACAAATTACACTTCTTCTAAAACTGCATTTTTATTCACTGCACTTTGAGCATGTTTTTCTTATTCTTCTGAGTTCTTATAGAAATTTGTGTTCATTTTATTAGCAGTTTTTTAGTCATATGGCATAATTCAAATATTTTATCACATTTTACTTATTAATATCTTATGTCTCCATGTTGGTAGTAAATACAATTCTTTGCATTCCACCTAACAGTTTATTTCACATAATGGGTGCTCAGCCTTACACAAATCTTGAGAAAGTTCTTGAAGTTTCTAAATCTCAGTTTATTCTTTTGAATAATAGAGAATATTGGACAAGGTGATGTTCAAGGCCTGTCTCAATACTAACTCTCCAATGCCGATTTAATTCTTGAACACTATTCATATTTCCCACTAGATGGTACTAACATCAAACAAACACTACTTGAGAAAATTGATAATATTTTTCCCCAGAAGGTCACTGCATTGTTTTATTTGTCCTGGACTAATTATTTATCATGTACATAGGACAAAATACACATTATTTTCTGATACTATACAACAGTCTACTGTTGGTATAGCTGAATATAAACTAATAGCTACAGCATGAGATGTATTATTATGTTTCAAGAAAATTGATAATATTTTTAAGTGAGTAGCAGAAATGAATAATCAGGACAGGAAGCCTGTTATGTACAATAGCTATAATTGGAAAAATACATTAGAGACATATACATTCAACTGTGGTACCATCAAACCAATCAAGGGCTCAAACATAACTTATTACCTCTAAAAATAGCCTGAACAAAGACAAGGAGGCCTGAAACAGCAAGTTGTGTTTTGGAAACTACAGGAAGATTGAGAACATCAAGTGCTAGTTGGGAGTATCAGGCGACGGTGCTGAGAGGTACAGGCGATGCTGCGAGGTACAGGCGATGCTGAGAGGTACAGGCGATGCTGAGAGGTACAGGTGATGCTGCGAGGTACAGGAGATGCTGCGAGGTACAGGCGATGCTGAGAGGTACAGGCGATGCTGAGAGGTACAGGTGATGCTGAGAGGTACAGGCGATGCTGAGAGGTATAGGCGATGATGAGTGGTACAGGAGATGCTGAGAGGTACAGGCCATGATGAGAGGTACAGGCCATGCTGAGAGGTACAGGCGATGTTGAGACGTACAGGTAATGCTGAGAGGTACAGGCAATGACGAGTGGTACAGGCGATGCTGAGAGGTACAGGTGATGCTGAGAGGTACAGGCCATGCTGAGAGGTACAGGAGATGCTGAGAGATACAGGCCATACTGAGAGGTACAGGCCATGATGAGAAGTACAGATGCTGAGAGGTACAGGAGATGCTGAGAGGTACAGGAGATGCTGAGAGGTACAGTTGATGCTGAGAGTTACAACGATGCTGTGAAGCACAGAACCTACTCCCCTCCCCCAACTGCAGGTGGTGGAGAGAAACACTGAGGTATTCTGAAGAGGTGGCCAACAGCATCAGATTAGCATTTTAATTTGCAGGGTAACAGGGAGAGGGAATTATTTTATCTGAAAAACAAGTGATACAGCATTTTTAAACAGGAAAAAAAGTAGAAAATACAACGTAGTGAAGAAGAAGGAAGGTCAGGGTGAGGAGGAAGACATACCAAAACCTGGCAAGTCATCCACTCCTAGACACTTTTCAAATTTTAGTAGATCTAGATTTTAGGATCAAGATCGTTATTGACCGCATTGTCTCAGCACGCCATGCAGATCTTTCAATGTCTCAGTCAAAGCATGAGTCAAAAGGGGAAACTTCTCAAACATTAAATATGATTTACGCTGAATTATAAGTGCTGCTTTAGCCTGAGACCTATTGTTACCATGACAACATAACAAAAGGAAAGACTGATGAAGCTGCTCTGATCCAGAAGATCTTTGATAATTTTTAATATCAAGTAAATCACGCCCAGCCTCCTGCACAAGCCATGTTTTACAACAGACATGTTTTTATCTGTTTTCCTTTGGAGACAAGGTCTCACTTTGTCACCCAGGCTGGAGTGCAGTGCAATTAAATTATATTTAATTTATATTATTATATATAAATCATTTAACTTATAAAATTAAATCTAAATATGTAATTTATATTATTGCTGAGTTAACAATGATATATCATCACTATAAGCCACTTTCCATGTCATTAGCTACCTTTTCCAATATAAGAATATGCTACATTTTACTTCATTGAACTATATTTTTTGAAATACTGTCCCACGCCCTAATCTTTCTGTTATAAACAACATTGCAATGAGCATCACATTTTCACTTTTACATAAATTCATTTTGTTAGCATAAGTTTCTAATTGGAATTCCTATACTGCAAGTTTTACTTTAATCCCAGCATTATCGGCCTTTTTCGTGGGACATGCTACTCTCGTTCTCACTATAAACTTTTACACTCAGTATTTGCTCTGCTCATAAAACATTTGCCCAAATACAAATAAAATAATATTTTATCGAGCACTGACTATGTGCCAAGCATGGGTCTAAGTACTTTATCTGTAATGTAGTTTTCAAAACAATGCAATGGAATCGGTGTGATTATAAGCCTTGTTTCAAATATGAGGAAACTGAGGCACATCCAAGTAGACACACCAGGAACTAGCTTCAAATCAGAAGTCTAGCCCAGAGACAGGTTTTTGCAGCCACTACCCTGTACTTCCCACAGCTGGTTCCTGCTTATCATTTGGGCTTTGTGTACAGTGCTGTCTCCTCCTGTCCTTCCCTTGACCATTGTTCCTAAAGCAGTCCACACTTACCCTGACCTGCCCTGCCCCACTACCCGAAATCTGCTCTCTGACTTTTTCTTTCCCCGAGAGACTGGGTCCTATCATTTCCATCTCCCGACTTTTTTTGCTGCCTGGTTTCTGGATAGATTCAGCCGACAGAGGTTCCCTTTGGAGATAAGAGAACAAAAGGAGACTGAGATAGCAGGATTTCCTTCCAATTCTCCCCGTGCTTTATACTACGTCTCTAGCATAACTGAATCCCTCCAGAAGGTAGCAGGTAGCTGAGAGGTACAGGTAGCCTGTCCTGCCAGCTCTAAGAGATGTTAATGGCTTCCTAATGTTGCTGGTCTCTGGGTGCCTCAGCATCCCTTGTTTGTTCCTGTATCCCAGTTCACATCTCTGTCAGTGGTGCCTTCACTAAAATCTCTTCATTGGAATCATCTGAGGTAAACTATGTTTCCTGGCAAGAACCTAATAGAGTCAATGTATTCTCTTTATTTTCTTTATGCTACTTTTTTACAATCTGAAGTCAACATGTGTATATTGTGTTTCTCTAGCTTCAAGTTTAAAATTCATAAATGGAACTTATGAATTCCATTATTCGACTCTGTTTCCACAGCATGTGATAAGTATTTGTCATACTTATCTATGCGTTTATTTATTAAATGGTCTACATATTAAATTGCCCTCCAGAAAAAAAAAAATATATATATATATATCTGTGTTTCAGTCAAAGAGTGGCCTTAAGCCAACATATTTTTGTTAGATGCATCCTGGAACAAATAGGACAGCCTATAAAATAGACTGATGGGGCGTTGAGTTCCAGGGAGACAAATACAAAGGTGCCTCTCAAAACAATCACTAATAGCCACTGATTAAAGGCCATGGCTGGAGCCCAACCATCAGGGAGCTATTTGTCCATCAACATGGGTCCTGTATTTTCTCTGATGAAAATCAACATTTTTCTTTGAAAATTATTGTTATTTAACAGGCAATCTAGAAACAGAACAAGCAGGCTGGAGGTTAGCACCGATAGAAAAATTTAATTTTAATTACAGAACCCACCTTCATCCTCAGGGATTGAATGGCAGTGAATACTAAGGCTTGTCTGGCTGAAGCTTTGGGCAAGAAAAGATCTGAGGAGCGGCGAGACTTCCCTGTAGAAGGTGCTACATTTTCACCAAGAGGAATTGGAAGATGCGGTGGGTGGGAGAACTGGGGTTTAGCAGAGAGTTTTGATAAGAAGGATGACTTTGGGAAGAAAAATAAAGAGGGAGAAGACTCAGCAGAAGAGTGAGGAAAAGCCATGGAGTCCCCTCCTCACAAGGGGCCAAGCCTTTCAGGGACTTCCCTCATATGATGCACAGCACTGAAAGCCAGCTGGAATGTCACCGCTGACCTTATGCGCTGAGGATCAGTGACTTAGCCACTTCACCTGTGGCATCGGAACTGTTCAGTTATATGAACTGAATTTTCTGTTACTTATATTGGAAAGCTTCCTAACTGATAGTTAATCTGGTACCAGAGATACGTGAGGCAAGGAGGCCCTAAGAGGTGAGACCGGCTATAATGAGATAGGATGGAGGGTAGTGGGCATGCCTCTTTCCCGTGCTGGGACATTAGTGATCTTCATTACATGTTTGCAAAACAGCTGGTTAAAATGCCACCTATGCTGTCTTGTGAGTCAGACTATGAAACTAGCTTGATAGGCAAGACAGATAGGAAAATAGACTTGATAGGAAAATTTCAGACTATCAGAGTATGTTAAGTACTTCCTGTGGTTCAGCTAGAAAGAAATGACCTTAGACTGTCAGTGTCTGAAGGCAGAGGGGGATGGCACATAGGTCTCCCTTGACCAAAAGAAGCCTTTTTGCCTTTAACCAGCAATCCAAACTGTCAGAGACCCCGGTAGACTTGAGCTGGCGAGCTGGCATGAAGAAAAAAGCTAAACTCTCTACTTGTAGCCCAAAGTAACTCCATTCAGGGAACTTGTAATAAACACATGTTATTCCTGACACAAAGTTGGTATTCCTGTTATAAAAGGCCATTTATTCACATACATACAGCCCCGGGGCCAAGTGCAGCTTATTAGTGATTCTTCATGGGACCACTGTTTCTTCTTATTGAAGGGTAGAAGACAAAGTGTATGTCATTAAAGAGAAATAGGCGAATGAACATTGAAGGCCCATTTCTAGGCCATGCAGAAATTCCCAAACCTAATTTTAGAATCAAGTATTTCACTTTGGTCACTAGCCCAAGTTGATAAGCCCAAAGAAAATAAAACCCCACTATACATTTGTGGGAGTTTTGACAGAGAAATGTGTGGTAGTATTGACAGAGAAATTCCAAGTCAGATTGCTAATAGCCTCTGCTTAACTTAACTTCGAAAGTGTCTACACAATGCTAAAAGGGAACCGAGAAGTGGGTTTCTAAAACACCACGGTCCTTTGTAGATCAGTGAGGAAGTACTTTCTTTTAAGTGGTCTGGACTGTTTAGTTATGTGATTTTGACTCTGTTAACCTGGAAACTAGCTAAGATGGAATGTGTCAACTGTATGGTTGGTTCACAATGATTTTGAGAAAACAAAACAAAACAAAAAGGACTCTTGATTATTAAGTTGCATCTGGACTTGTAGTAACAACATAATGACAAATACTTATTCTAATAGGCATGGCAATTTTTTGGTGTGTGTGGTGATTCTTAGGAGGGGCATGTCCCTGTTAGGAGAATCCTGGAATCTATATCCCTGCAGTCCTTATAGGACATACTGGTTCCTATGGATCATGAGGCTTTTAAGTTAGGAAAATCCACACACACCCCAGTGTGAATCTCAACCCTTTGATCTAAACTGTCACCTATGAAGAGGACAGCCTGTGGGCGGCTATGTGGACCAGTACACAGATTGCTGACGCAAAAGCTTCTGCTGAGAAAAATGTCTGACATCGTCTTACTAAATAGCAGCTGTTCTTATCTGATATCCTTCTGAGTCATTGGTGGCTAACGTGGCCTTCGGGAGTCTTTTTTGAATACTTAAATAAACCAGTGAAGATGCCCTTGGTGAGCAGAGCATGCTTAGAAAAACAAATTTCCCTGCTGTGTAACTTACATGTAACCATGAAAGACAATGAACAGGAGATCTTCCTGGAAATAAAAATAGGTAATCAAAGATTATTTTGTCTGTGTCCAAGTTTAAGACATTTTAAAAGGAAAAAAAACAACCAACAATTTTAGGTGCACATATGAACAGGACTGCTTGATATTTTATTTTAGACCTGGAGCTTGATGTGATCGATAGGACTGTATGTTACCTCCATTCAGCAGTAGTGTGAGAAGTTGGGAGTGTGTGTGTGTTTGGTTTTACTCTGTTTTGTTTTTATTTTTTTAGCATGAGCATTTTAGAACTTCCCCATTTATCTTGGGAAGTAAAAAAAATGAGGGTTTTACACAACCAAAATGAAGTAGTATAGTGGGTATGTACTATTTTGAGCCACTCAGCATCAACTGCTCCCTCCTTGATATGGTTTAGCTCTGTGTCCCCACCCAAATCTCATCTTGTAGCTCCCATAATTCCCACGTGTTGTGGGAGGGACCTGGTGGGAGATGATTGAATCATGTCGGGTCTTTCTCATGTTGTTCTCATGATAGTGATTGGGTTTCATGAGATCTGATGGTTTTGAAAACAAGAGTTTTTATGCACAAGCTCTCTCTCTGCCTGCTGCCATCCACGTAAGATGTGACTTGCTCCTCCTTGCCTTCCACCACGATTGTGAGGCCTCCCCAGCCATGTGGGACTGTGAGTCCAATAAGCCTCTTTCTTTTGTAAATTTCCCATCAGCAGCGTGATAACGGACCAATACACTCCTGTTGGTAACAGAATCACAATTTTAATTCAGGTGTGTACTCTCCTTTGTGTAGCCCATGAGCTTTGGAGGTCGATTCCATTTCTGGTCCCAGGTGTAATCCCTGACTGGCTTAAGCCCATTAACATGTTTCAGTCTCTTGGCCATAGAGATGGTTTCAGGGAAAGGCATGGACATATGACTAAATTCTAATCCATAACATCTGAGGAGAAATTTTATAAGGTTTTCTAGGAAAGAAATGTCTGTTGGTTTGGAATGAGTGCCAGGAGAGGCATTCTCTTCCTGCTAGAAGAAGCCTGGAGTCCCAGAAGATGCTGACAGACATATTATGAACACAAAGAAAGTCAGTTCCAAGTGGAAGCCAATGATGTGGAAGGCAGAAAGACAGAATAAAGGAAACGGGATGTCGGAGATACCACTGACCTGAGGATCAAGCCTCGTCTAAAATGTGTCTCACCTTTGTTAGGTTACTCAAAGCAATAAATTCTCATTACTATTTAATCCAGCTTGAGTCAAACCTCCAGCTGCTTGCATCTAAAACATTTCTTAATAATCTGTTTTCTCTTTATACAGTGAACTCTTCATCTCATATTATTTTTTCCTTGACTATGTACTTTAATGGTAAAAGCCATAAATCCTTGAATTCTTGGGAGAATGCAAACCAGTTTCCTTGAATTTCCTGTAGATTCTGCCATATGCCATTTTCAGAAATACACTCTTTTCCTGGGTCTTTACATGCTGTGCTTCCTCGTGTCCATAGGTATGTGCTGTTGTCATCGTTCTAGCTCATATTTAACTAAGGTGAAATTTGCCAAGATTCAATACAGAGGTTTGAGGCATCTTCCTATCTTTTTGCAGATCTTTTCTTTCATGAAATCAAATCGAAATAGGTTTTAACGAGACCACTTTTCTTCCTTACCATTGTTTTCATTCAGCCCAGACTATGGCATTAGGCAGTGTCAGTCTTGGGCTTCAGTCTGGTGATCATTCCCAAATTAGACAGATATCGTTAGAGAAACCCACTATATACAAGATAGTAGATTGTTAACATAGGGGTTTATTTAAGAAAGAAAAACAGTTAATTAAGTTATAGTGGACAAAACAGGAAAGGAGTCCCCAATTTCCCACTCTTGGTTACTAGGAAGGATGCAGTCTGCTCACACCCTCAGGGTACAGGTGATTAGAGAATAAATAGCAGCTCTCCTGGGTTTTTGTTTTTGTTTTTTTTTGTTTGTTTGTTTTTTGAGGTGGAGTATCGCTCTGTCACCCAGGCTGGAGTGCAACGGCATGATCTCGGCTCACGGCAACTTCTGCCACCCGATTCAAGTGATTCTCCTGCCTCAGCCTCCTGAGTAGCTGGGACTGTAGGCACCTGCCACCACACCTGGCTAATTTTTTTTTTTTTTGTATTTTTGGTACAGAGGGGTTTCACCATGTTGGTCAGGCTGGTCCCAAACTCCTGACCTCAGGTGATTCGCCTGCCTTGGCCTCCCAAAGTGCTGGGATTACAGGCGTGAGTCACTGCACCTGGCCTTTTGGCTGTGTTTTAACCATTCTTGGCCCTGACTTTAGATGCCTATTCAAGAGTGTTGGATCTCAAAACATTATCTGGGCAAGCAGGATAGTTCCTATAGCTTACCTTCCTGTGACCAGAGCTCACCTTGCTTATAATATACCTACAATAACCCTATGTGCCATGCTGTCACCGTCAGCAGACATAGGAAGTTACTTCTCATTGGCCCAACTGCTTCTAATTTTCTTAGAGTGTAAAACATTATTGGAAATGAACATATCACTACATATTTGTGGCAGCAAGGACACATGGAAAGTTCTACGTCTTTTCTTAGAACAACATCACAGCCACTGACAGGATTGCTCATCTTAAGTTCGTTGTACGGACTGTGCTGAGGATTCTCATCAGCTCTCTTTTTCCAGTTTGCGAGACAAGCACAAACTAAATGTCAAGAGCTCCTTTATATAGCTAATTATCAATACAGCTGTGAATTTTTGTCTTTCTATGTGTAACAGACTCTTTCAGGAGTGTTAATCGGGTATTATTTGCAATCTAAATTTCCAGGTTGTAATTTTAGATAGATTAGCCTAGTTATACTGTGTGTGAAAATTTACAATCCTTGGATATTACAACTTTTTCACAGTGGTTTCCAAACACAAGCATAAAAGCATTTATTTATATCCCCCAATTTTTCTTCCTAATGGGTACAGAGGTAACTATACTGTAACTTCCTAAATAAACATAAAAATAAGATTATAATAGTAACTCTTAGTCCCAGTTGTTTGTATTCATGTGTAAATATAAAATATCTACATTGGCCGGGCGCGGTGGCTCAAGCCTGTAATCCCAGCACTTTGGGAGGCCAAGACGGGCGTATCATGAGGTCAGGAGATCGAGACCATCCTGGCTAACACGGTGAAACCCCGTCTCTACTAAAAATACAAAAAAAGGAGACTTTAATCTATAAAATATTTACTACATTGGCCGGGCGCGGTGGCTCAAGCCTGTAATCCCAGCTCTTTGGGAGGCCGAGACGGGCGGATCACGAGGTCAGGAGATCGAGACCATCCTGGCTAACACGGTGAAACCCCGTCTCTACTAAAAATACAAAAAAAAAAAAACTAGCCGGGCGAGATGGCGGGCGCCTGTAGTCCCAGCTACTCCGGAGGCTGAGGCAGGAGAATGGCGTAAACCCGGGAGGCGGAGCTTGCAGTGAGCTGAGATCCGGCCACTGCACTCCAGCCCGGGCAACAGAGCAAGACCCCTTCTCAAAAAAAAAAAAAAAAATCTACATTATAATTACTTAAAAATATTTTATTAAATTTTAATGTGATATGAATTTCTCATTAAAATAAACTTTTCTTTCTTTTTTTTAAAATTATACTTTAAGTTCTGGGATACATGTGCAGAATGTGAGGTTTGTTACATGGGTATACATGTGCCATGGTGATTTGCTGCACCCATCAACCTGTCATCTAGATTTCAGGCCCTGCATGCATTAGGCATTTGTCCTAATGTTCTCCCTCCCCTTGCCTGACAGGCACAGGTATGTGATGTTCCCCTCCCTGTGTCCATGTGTTCTCATTGTTCAACTCCCACTTAGGAGTGAGAACATGCAGTGTTTGGTTTTCTGTTCCTGTGTTAGTTTGCTGGGAATGATGGTTTCCAGCTTCATCCATGTCCCTGCAAAGGACATGAACTCATTCTTTTTCATGGCTGCATAGTATTCCATGGTGTATATGTGCCACATTTTCTTTATCAAACCTGTTAATGATGGGCATTTGGGTTGGTTCCAAGTCTTTGCTATTGTAAATAGTGCTGCAATAAACATATGTGTGCATGTGTCTTTATAGCAGCATGATTTATAATCCTTTCGATATATACCCAGTAATGGGATTGCTGGGTCAAATGGTGTTTCTGGTTCTAGATCCTTGAGGAATTGCCACACTGTCTTCCACAAGGGTTGAACTAATTTACACTCCTACCAACAGTGTAAAAGCATTCCTATTTCTCCACATCCTCGCCAGCATTTTTTGTTTCCTGACTTTTTAGTGATCACCATTCTAACTTGGCATGAGATGGTATCTCATTGTGGTTTTGATTTGCATTTCTCTAATAACCAGTGTTGATAAGCCTTTTTTCTCATGTCTGTTGGTTCCATAAGTGTCTTCTTTTGAGAAGTGTCTGTTCATATCCTTTACCCACTTTTTGATGGGTTTTTTCTTGTAAATTTGTTTAAGTTAATTGTAGATTCTGGATATTAGCCCTTTGTCAGATGGATAGATTGCAAAAATTTTCTCCCATTCTGTAGGTTGTCTGTTCATTCTGATGATAGTTTCCTTTGCTGTGCATAAGCTATTTAGTTTAATTGGATCCCATTTGTCTATTTTGATTTTGTTGCAATTGTTTTCAGTGTTTTAGTCAAGAAGTCTTTGCCCATGCCTATGTCCTGAATAGTATTGCCTAGGTTTTATTCTAGGGTTTTTATGGTTTTTGGTTTTACATGTAAGCCTTTAATCCATCTCGAGTTAATTTTGATATAAGGTGTAAGAAAGGCATCCAGTTTCACTTTTCTGCATATGGCTAGCCAGTTTTCCCAGCACCATTTGCGAAATAGAGAATCATTTCCCCATTGCTTGCTTCTGTTAGGTTTGTTGAAGATCAGATGGTTGTAGATGTGTAGGTGTTATTTATGAGGTCTCTGTTCTGTTCCATTGGTCTGTATATCTGTTTTGGTACCAGTACCATGCTGTTTTGGTTACTGTAACCTTGCAGTATAGTTTGAAGTCAGGTAATGTGATGCCTCGAGCTTTGTTTTTTTGCTTAGGATTGTCTTGGCTATACAGGCTCTCTTTTTTGGTTCCATATGAAATTTAAAGCAGTTTTTTCTAATTCTGTGAAAAAAGTCAATGGTAACTTGATGGGAATAGCTTTGAATCTATAAATTACTTTGGGCAGTATGGCCATTTTCACGATATTGATTCTTCCTATCCATCAGCATGGAATTTTTTTCCATTTGGAAAAAAACTTTTCATTTGATTTTTTAACTTTTATTTTAAGTTCAGGAATACAAATGCAGATTTGTTACATAGGTAAACTTGTGTTATGGAGGTTTGTTGTGGAGATTATTTCATCACCCATGTATTAAGCCTAGTACCCATTAGTTGTTTTTCCTGATCCTCTTCCTGTTCCCACCCTCCACCCTCTGATAGGCCCCAGTGTGTGTTATTCCTCTCTATGTGTTCATGTGTTCTCATCATTTAACTCCCACTTATAAATGAGAACACGTGGTTGTTGGTTTGCTGTTCTTGTGATAATGGCCTCCAGCTCCATCTATGTTCCCACAAAGGACATGATCTCATTCTTTTTATGGCTAAATAGTATTCCATGGTGTATATGTACAACATTTTCTTTATCCAGCCTATCACTGATGGACATTTAGATTGATTACATGTCTTTGCTATTGTGAGTAGTGCTGCAGTGAACATATGCATGCGTGTCTCTTTATAATGAATGTTTCCACTTAATTCAGAAGTTTTAACCATTTAAAACTACCTTCTCAACTGCTCATACAGTGCTGATGGGAGTGTAAATTGGTACAGCCACTTTGAAAAACTATTTCACAATATGTTTTCAGGCTGGGCGTATTCATATCCTGTGATTTAGCAATTCCAGTCTTAGTTATATGCCAAACAGAAATACATCTATGGGTTCAGCAAAGATATGTACTAGAATAGCCATACAATGCTATTCATGATGGTCCCAAACTGGACACTATACAGAAAGAGCAAAAAGGATAAATAAATTATAGTATTTTCTCTTTTTAAAATTTCTATTTTATTTTAAGTTTCGGGATACATGTGCAGGACATGCAGGTTTGTTACATAGGTAGATGTGTGCCATGGTGGTTTGCAGCACTTATCAACCCATCACCTAAGTATTAAGCCCCGCATGCCTTAGCTATTTGTTCTGATGCTCTCCCTCCCCATCCCCATCCCTGACAGGCCCTGGTGTGTGATGTTCCCCTCCTTGTGCCCATGTGTTCTCCTTGTTCAACTCCCACTTATGAGTGAGAACATGCGGTGTTTGGTTTTCTGTTCCTGTGTTAGTTTGCTAAAGATGATGGCTTCCAGCTTCATCTATGTCCCTGCAAAGGATGTGATCTCACTTATTTTTATGGCTGCATAGTATTCCATAATGCATATTTACCACATTTTCTTTATCCAGTCCATCACTGATGGACATTTAGGTTGATTCCATGTCTTTGCTATTGTGAATAGTGCTGCAATGAACATAAGCATGCATGCATGTATCTTTATAATGAAATGATTCATATTCCTTTAGGTATATACCCAGTAATGGGATTGCTGGGTCAAATACTATTTCTGGTTTTAAATCCTTGAGGAATCACCATACTATCTTCCACGATGATTGCACTAAATTCCCACCAACAGTGTAAAAGCATTCCTATTTCTCTACAGCCTCACCAGCATCTGCTGTTTCTTGACTTTTCAGTAATCACCATTCTGACTAATTATAGTATTTTCACACAGTGAAATACTATACTATGATAAGAATGTGTTATCAACAACTACATGTAACAACAGGAAAGATCTCAGAAACATAAAATTGAGTGAAAGAAGCTATATACAGAGGATTGCATATTGTGTAATTCAATTTTTTAACTAAAATATCTCACAAAATCCACCTCTGCTGTTTGAAGTAGGACAACAGTTACTCTTGGAATTATGACTGAAAATGCACATGGGGGTGTAGTTTCTGGTGATTCTTTTTCTCCTGATGTGGGTGCTGGTTTCATGGGCTGTGTGCAATTTGTGAAAATGCTTTGAGCTATAGACTTAGGATGTTAGTACTTTTACTTAAATGAAAACTTTTTAAAAAATGTAAATGATACTATCTTTCGTGCTTCTTCAGGTTTATTGTCTCTTTCCATTAGTGTTATAGAGGTACTATTTTTCATATTTGTAGTTACCTCCTATAAAAATTCATAGTGACATGTATAAAATGAGTTACATCTGTTACCAGCTATAAAAAAAGCAGTGGAAAAATAATCTGGAAAAGGTCATTTTTAAAATTTATTTTTGTTTCAGGGAAAAAGCTGTGACAGACTACCAAAGAGCCCACAGTTCTTTTCAGGTCTTTTCATCAAAAAGTGGAGTCTATTGCTCTACCTCTTGAATATGGGTTTGCTTTGGCCAATAGAATGTGAATGCTGAGTGTAGACCTTAAGAGGTTTGCCAAGCTTCTCCTCTCTGAGAGCACTTTGATCTCCATGTGACAAAGTCAGGACAGCCTGCTGGAGGATAAGAGACCAGGTGGAGGGAAGACCTCACAGGCATGTTCCTAGTGACCTGCTAGTTGACTGCAGACACGTGAGCAAGCCCAGACATAATCAGTGGACCTGCCCAGCAAATCTACAGACTTCAAGCTTAATAATTTTAAGCTGCTATGTTTTGGGGTGGTTTGTTTGCAGCAAAATCTGACTAATGAGAGCTCTTCACAAAGTGTGCTCTGAGTATTTTATCAAGCTGGTCCACATGGACTGAATATACATGCTGTATTGTCACCATCTTCAAAATACATCTAAAATCACACCATTTCACCCCATTTCCACAACTACTGCTCGTCAAATCCACCATTGTGTATCACCATGATACCATAATGGATTCATAAATGTTATTTCTTTTCCTGCCCTTGCCTTATGCAAGTCTGTTCTTCACCAAAAGCTAGGGAGATCCTTTTAAAGCAAAAAGATCATATCACCCCACTGCTCTAAACTTACCAATGGTTTCCCATCTCTTTCAGAGTAAAACCCAGCATTTTCTCACATTGGCTACAGGTTCAACAGTGTCTGGCCTATTCTTGCCTCTCTTATCTTATCTCCTACCCTGCTGTATTAGTCTGTTTTTACAGTGCTATAAAGAACTACCTGAGACTGGGTAATTCATTTAAAAACAGGCTTAATTGACTCAGTTCCACATACCTGGAAACTTACCATCATGGCAAAAGGCAAAGAAGAAGCAAGGCACATCTTACATGGCAGCAGGAGAAAGACAAAGTGAGGAGGGAACTGCCAAACACTTTTAAAACCATCAGATCTTGTGAAAACTCACTCACTATTATGAGAACAGCATGGAGGAAGCTGCTTCCATGATCCAGTCACCACCCACCAGGTCCCTCCCTCCACAAAGTGGGGATTACAATCAAGATGAGATTTTGGTGGGGACACAGAGTCAAACCATGTTATCACACCCCTGGAGACTCCCAAATTTCATGTCCTTTTCACATTTCAAGACATAATTATGCCTTCCCAACAGTACCCCAAAATCTTAACTCACTCCAGCATTAACTCAAAAGTCCAAGTCCAAAGTCTCATCTGAGACAAGGCAAGTCCCTTCTTCCCTGAGCCTGTAAAATCAACAAGTTAGTTATGTCCAAGATACAATGGGAGTACAGGCATTGGGTAACTGTCCCCATTCCAAATGGGAGAAATTGGCCAAAACAAAGAGCTATAGGCCCCATGCAAGTCTGAAATCTGGCAGGCCACCCATTAAATCTTAAGGCTCCAAAATGATCTCCATTGACTCCACGCCTCATGTCCAGGGCATGCTGATGCAAGAGGTGGTCTCCCAAGGCCTTGCACAACCCTACCCCTGTGGCTCTGCAGGGTACAGCCCTTGTGGCTGCTTTCGTGGGCTGGCATTGAGTGCCTGTGGCTTTTCCAGGTGCACAGTGCAAGCCATTGGTGGAGCTACTATTCTGGGGTCTGGAGGATGGTGGCCCTTTTCTTATAGTTCCACTAGGCAGTGCCCCAGTGGGGACTCTGTCAGGGGACTCCAACTCCACATTTTCTCTCTGCATTTGCCCTAGTAGAGGTTCTCCATGAGAGTTCCACCCTTGCAACAGACATTTTCCTGGACATCCAGGCATTTTCATACATCCTCTGAAATCTAGGCAGAGGCTCCCAAAGTTCAAATCTTGTCTTCTGCACACCCGCAGGCCCAACACCATGTGGAAACCAGTAAGGCTTGGGCTTGCATCCTCTGAAGCAACAGCCTGAACTGTAGGTTGGCCCCGTTTAGCCATGGCTGGAGTGACTGGGACACAGGGCTCCATGTCCTGAGGCTGTACAGAGTAGTGGGACCCTGGACCCGGCCCAGGAAACCATTTATCCCTCCTAGGCCTCTGGGCTTGTGATAGGAGGGGCAACCATGAACGTTTCTGACATGCCCTGGAGACATTTTTACCATTGTCTTGGTGATTAAAATTCATCTTCCTGTTACTTAGGCAAATATCTGTAGCAAGCTTATATTTCTCCCCAGAAAATGCCTTTTTCTTTTCTACCATATAGTCAGGCTGCAAATTTTCCAAACTTTTATTCTCTCCTTCCCTTTTATATGTAAGTTCAAATTTCAGATCATCTCTTTATGAAAGATATGACTGTATGCTTCAGAAAAAGTCAGGTCACATCTTGAATGCTTTGCTGCTTAGAAATTTCTTCTGCCAGGCACCAGAAAATTATCTCTCTTAAGTTCAAAGTTCCACAGGTCTCTAGAGCAGGGGCAAAATGCTGCCAATCTCTTTGCTAAAGCATAGGAAGAGTGACCTTTGCTCTAGTTCCCAAGAAATTCCTTGTCTCCACCTGAGACCACCTCAGTCTGGACTTCATTGTCTGTATCACTATCAGCATTTTGGTCAAAACCATGCAACAAGTCTCTAGAAAGTTCCAAACTTTCCCACATCTTCTTGTCTTCTTCTGAGCCCTCAAAACTGTTCCAACCTCTGCCCATTACCCAGTTCCAAAGTTGCTTCCACCTTTGTAGGTATCTTTATAGCAGTGCCCCACTCCTGGTATGAATTTTCTGTATTAATTCATTTTCACACAACTATAAAGAACTACCTAAGACTGGGTAATTTATTTTAAAAAGGTTTAATTGACTCACAGTTCCACATGGTTGGGGAGGCCTTGGGAAACTTACAATCATGGCAGAAGGTGAAGGGGAAGGAAGGTATATCTAACATGGTGGCAAGAGAGAGAGAGAAAGTGAGAGGGGAACTGACAAACACTTTTAAAACCATCAGATCTTGTGAGAACTTACTCACTATCATGAGAACCGCATGGGGGAAACCACCCCTATTATGCAATCACCTCCCACCAGGTTCACCCTTTGATATGTGGGGATTACAATCAAGATGAGATTTGGGTGGGGAAACAGAGCCAAACCATATCACCTCCTTACCCTTTTCTCACTGTTCTAGCTTCTTGGTCTCTTCAATTTCCCTCAAACATACTATTCAGGATTCCACATCTTCACTTGCTGTTTCTCTAGCTGGAATGTTTTTTGCCCAGGTAGCCACATATCTTACTCTCTCAGCTTCTACAGGTTTTTGCTCGGACACCTCTTTCTCACTTGGTGATTCTGTGACCATCTTCTTTAAAATTTCTCATCTCCAGCAGCACTTCCTAATATACTTTCATGCTTTCTTCCTCCCCATCTGTAGCACTTACTGCCACCAAAATTGGGATGTGTATTTATTTCCCAGGGTTTTCATAACAAATTACCACAAACTTGGTAGCTTAAAGTAACAGAAATATATTGTCTTATAGTTCTGGAGGCCAGGAGTCCAAAATCAAAGTGTCATCAGGGCTCTCTTCCTTTGACAGCTCTAGGGGAGGATCATTGCTTGTATCTTCCAGCTTCTGGTGGCCCAAGGTATTTCTTGGCTTGTGGATGCATAACTCCAATCTCTACCTCTACCTTCACATCCCCTTCTCTTTTTTCTCTTTTCTCTCATGTAAGGAACTTGTCATCGGACATTGGGTCCACTCGGATAATCCAGGATGGTCTCAGTTTGAGGTCCTTAATTTTATTATATTTTAAAGACTCTTCCTTTTTCAAATAAGTTCACAATCACAAGTTCCACGTTGAAAGTGTGAAAATATATTTTTGGGAGCCATCATTCAACCTACCACACTATGTATGTATGTAATATATATGTGTGTGTGTGTGTGTGTGTGTATATATGAATTGCCAGATCATAATTGCCCTCGTTACTTCTCTTTTCTTTTGATCTTGATATTCTCTTGCTCCTCTCTCTCTCTTATCTTCTCTTGGTTTTCCGCTTTCTCCACACTCATCTCAGAGATTAGTAACAAGCTCAGTTTCAGGAATTGGCAGACATTTTCATTCCATGCCATAGTGATTCTCAACTCTCCTTACAATGTATACACACACACACACACACAAAGGTATTATCTGCTATCTGTTTCTGCCCACAAAGGTAACAGGTTTTAATATTTTGCTATTGTATCCCTACAGGTATGTAATAGATCCTTAATAATATATATTAGTTAAATGAATGAATAAATATAGTGATTTAAAATATATACTGCATGTGTAATTAATATATATTTATATTTTATTTTGTGGGCTTCCTTATGAGTTTGGCTGGTGATAATCAAATCTTCAGGGCATGTTCTCTGGATAAACTACTAAAACTGACTACCAGCCTTTTATGATGCTTACCCCAACAAGATCACCAAATGCCCTAAAACTTCTAGCTTGCTTTGTGTGTCACCTTAGAAATAGCTTGTTTCTATATGAATTTAACCAGTAATCCACTATAAATTATTTTCTCTGTTGAGGCAGATTTCTACATTGGTCTGATCTCCATCCTCTGCTTTGCTGACCGTGTGCACTTAGGTATTCCTTCCACAAAGGGGAAGGAGTTCAATATTCCATCTGTTATTTGAAAAAAAATTCAATAGAATTCACCAGGAAACCCTACTTCTACATTCTCCCTTTCCAAGATATTCATGAGGAATAATAAAGAAATAAACTGCCCCTGATAGTTGCAGCCTCCCAGGTTATGTATGTGGAGTCAAGTAGGTGTGGAATGGTTTTAGACAGGTCCAGAGAGCATAGCCTTCCCAACCATTTTCCCATGCAAACCCTAATCTAGTGGCAGCTTGGACTGCCCAAGATATTTAACGATCAATGTCTTTTCCATTATGGTAGTTGATCCTCATAACCATTGCATAAGAAATGCCAAGCAACTATTATTACTCCTGTTTTACACATGAAGACTCAGTGTTTCCAAAAGTATAGATGGGTTGGCCAAGGTCATATGGTGGAAAATATATGCAGGGCTAAAATTCAAGTTGTTGCCAGAGTTTTTTTATCTTTCATTTCCTAATCCCTACTGAGCATGTCTTTTCTTTTCTTAATGCACACATTTAATATCCCTATATGACTATGCCATTGTATTTTGATTCATTTGGAGTTTTCAGAAAATAATCTCTCTTTTGTGTGTCTAGGTTTTAAATAGAAATATATTCATCACAACTTCTTTATTGCATCAAGGGACCAAACTACATTCCAGAAGCAAACATTAAATCCTTTCCATTTTTAAACATGGTTCTCTTTTGCACATTTATTCCCTAAAACAATTTTATTTTTGTTTCTTTTTTCCTCTAGGACCTATAATTCACATTTTTTCATTTTTATTTTATTACTGTTCTGCAGGTATAGCAATTCATAATTCCAACTATATTTCTTTACAACTGGCTTTCATACTCGGTTTCTAAAGAAGTATGTTTTCTCTCTAGGGAGAGCCCATTCACTAGAGAAAGACCCAGGTTTGGATTCAGGGAACTGGGACTTTTGACCTCTGCTCCCCACTGTCTGTGGTTGTGTGTTATTTACTTCCTTGAACATCTGTTCTGGAAGTTTATAAAATGGAACAAATAATTCTGACTAGCCTGTCTTAATTAAGAAGAAAGAGAAAGCATTCTTGAAAGTGTGGTTTGTTCTTAGCTAAAAGATGTTATTAATGCAAGAAACTCTACTGTTTAAAACTGTTACAATAAAAGAATTAAATTCCCACTAATGTTGGCCCACTATGTTGAATATAGCTTAAAAATATATCTCCCTTTGCTACTGGCAAAAGTATGAACCAAGAGTGAGCAAATCTGTGTACCTTCTATGGGTATAAAGCACATTTGATCAATGAGGTTTTAGTGTGTGTGTAGAAGGTGTTAGATATATAGGTAAGGAGAGTTGAGAATCACTATGGCATGGAATGAAAATCTCTGTCAATTCCTGAAACTGACCTTGTTACTTATCTCTGGAATGAGTGTGGAGAAAGTGGAAAACCAAGAGAAGATGAAAGAAAGAAAAAAACAAGAGAATATTAAGATCAAAAGAAAAGAGAAGTAATGAGGGCAATTATTATCTGGCAATTCATATATTTGATGATATTCCTGTATCATCTATTTTATGTTCACCCACTAAAGGATACATTGTGGAACCTAGAAGGGAAATATAAAATTCAATAAAAGGCAACTGTGTGAGTTATATCAGAAGACAAAACACAATTGTGTAAGGTGCAATTTACTTACAGATAAAAGAAAGCACTCTAACTAGTTTAAGCAGAAAGGCATTTAATTACAGGTTAGTAGGTGCTTGCAAAAAGTGTTGCAAAAACTCAAGAAGCAGTCTCTGCCACCAAAATTCACCCCCAGCACAACATCAAGAATGAGATTGTTGAGGGAGTTGCTACCTCTGTCTTAGAAAGATGGGAAATCAGGAAGCTACCATGTATTTTGTTGGCCCCAGAGCTATTAGTGTATGGCAGAGCCAAAAACAGCTAACTCACCCATCACCATATCTCTTCCTACTCAACTTGGTTATAAATTTACTCACAGTCTTAGAAACCCCATTGATGGGTGCTGACAAGTTGATGGGTGCAGCACACCAACATGGCACAAGTATACATATGTAACAAACCTGCACGTTATGCACATGTACCCTAGAATTTAAAGTGTAATACAAATAAATAAATAAATAAATAAAAAGAAACCCCATTTGGGGTCACAACCATTGAGAATTATTTTCTCTAGCTCTCTAGAAGGTGTATGGCCTTAGAGCACTAACCATATGCCCCGATGCAGACACCCAAGAGCCTGAGATTGATGTAGACATGGTGATGTCATGTTAACATGGGCAATGTCCTAACTGAGTCATTAAAGGAGAAAGGATGGAGGAAGCCATACAGGCTCCCTCTTGACCTTTCTTTCTAATCAATTGCAATTGACTAGTCAGATCTGCTGGCCTGGCAATATGCCAGTTTCTTCAGAGCTTCCTTGACCTCTCGGTTTCTTAGGCAATAAATGAAAGGGTTGAGAGAAGGAGTGACAATGGCATAGAAGATGGAAATAATTTTGTTCTTGTTGAAGGCATGGATAGCTCGAGGTCGAGCATACATGAAAATAATGGCTGAATAGAAAATGGTGACCACCACAAGGTGGGAGGCACAAGTGGAGAATGCTTTCTGCTTTCCTGTGGGCATGCGTAAGATGGTGGCCAGAATGCATCCGTAGGACAGGACAGTAATAAAGAATGGGAAAAGGAAGATGCCCAGTGCCAGGATAAAGTCTACCAACTCAGCTATAGACATGTCTGTGCAGGAGAGATTAAGTACTGGAGAGATGTCACAGAAGAAGTGGTTGATGACATTGGGACCACAGAAGCTGAGGCGGGAGATGAAGTAGATCTTCGCCAGGGAGATGCCAAAGCCAATGGCCCAGGAACCAAGAGCGAGGCGGAAGCAGAGCCCATGGCTCATTATGGTCGGGTAGTGGAGTGGGCGACAGATGGCCACATACCGGTCATAGGCCATGGCGGCCAGGAGCACACATTCTGTGCACATGAGTGCAATGAAGAAGTACAGTTGTATCATACAGAGTGTGAAAGAGATGCTGTTGTTCATAGACCAAAAACTAAACAGTAACTTGGGCACAGTCACAGAGATGTACCAAGTCTCCAAGAAGGACAGGTTGGCCAGGAAGAAGTACATAGGCTTGTGCAGTGGCCGATTTTGCTGCACCAATAGGATGATGATCACGTTTTCAGCAACTGTCAGAATATAGGCCACAAGAAATATCAGAAACATGGCTGCCCGCATACTCAAGCTCCCAGGGAATCCCACCAGAATGAACTTGGTGACTTGTGTGTGGTTCTCCAGTTCCATATTGGAGATACAGGGCTTAGGTCTCCTGGGGAGGAAAAATCATTTGATCAGACTCCTTGGTCCAGCTATATTTTTCCATCCTTGTCTTCTCTATCAGTAACAGTAACAGTTATCATTTATTAATAGATATTATCGTTCAGACCATGAACTGGGTACGTGAGGCACACAACGTAATTTAATTTTCACATAGCCGTGTGTGTGTGTGTGATAATATCTGCTTTAATGATGAAGAAATCGTGTCTTGGAGAGGAATTAAGTAACTGACCAAGCTGTCACTGGTAGCAGGGCAGGAATCACATCGAAGTCTCAGTCTAAAACCTATGCTCCTTCTAATATCTTGCACCGTCTGACACTTTACAATTGCCAGTTCCAAAAGATACACCTGACCTTCCTGTCTCACCACCTACCCAGAGCTCTGGAAGTTCTTCCTTACAACTCCTTTATCCTTCACATGCTATTATTTTCATCTACCATCCCTGGAGATAGAGAGTAGCTATCATCACCTGTGAGGTACATGAGAAAGTGAGTAGCAGAGATTTGGGCTTTTTGGTATTAAAGACCCCCTGGACTTCATTCAAGTCAAAGGTCTGCCACGGATTTGCTATGACCTTGAAATCTTACCCTCTCTGAGATTCAGTTTCCTTTGTTGTCAATGTGAATATTAATATTTATTCAGCTTATTTCGTTGAGGATCAAAATCCAAATGAGTTAATGTAAATGAAATTGTATATAAACTAATAGCAATAATCATGAAAGGGGATTTTCCCCCATATTAGAGCAGTGATGAAGGTAAGAATACGCTAACAGGAGGGAGGAGAGGAGCTGCTGTGATCCAAGGCAAAGCCGTGAGTGAAGTAAACATGGGCCTCATTCAGGGAATCTGACGTTCTTGGGAGTGAAGGTTGGGATCACTGAGTGGAGATTTTTAAAGATAAGCAAACAAAGATGGAGATGCATTATGAAATTGGAAATATTTTCTATCAAGGTTAACAGACAGAACAGAACACTAAAGTAATCAGGAAATGCCCCTCTGACCTTTGAGGAGGTGATACTCAGGCTGGGAAAGATTCTAGGGCCCCAGCTCTTTGAAGGGCTGAGGTGGGAGGGAGCTGTGCTGAAGGAGGTGGATTGCTGTGCTGTGATGGATGGGAAAGGAGCCAAGGAGAAAGGCAGGAAGGCAGGGCCAGAAGGTGCAGGACCCCAGAGGTTATAATCGGGGATCTGAACAGTGGTCTAAAAGCAGTGGGAAACAAGCAAAAGATCAAAGGTGAATGGGACATGATATGATTTATGCAATGGAAAGATAACTCTGTCATTGCAAAATGGACCCCTTGGAGGCAAGAGTGTGAGCTGTGAGCTATGAAACTAGTCGGAGGCTACTCAGAATAGGCGACAGTGAACTTAGATACTGTGGTTCCAGAGAAGTGGATTTAAGATACACGTTAGAAGCAGAATCTTTAACAGTAATTGGTGGGTTGGAGATGGAAGGTGAGAGAAAGAAAGAAATCAAGGAGGAATCTCAAATATAGGGCTTATTACCTAGAGGTGATGCCATTTACTAAGGTAGTTAGTTAGATGGCATCATTTACTAACTATTTTACTATCTTTACTAACTGTCTTACTAACACAGTTCAGAAAATCCTCTAACAATAATTTACTGAGTATTTAATAGGTGCTGGGAAGTTCTTTTCATGCAATATCCCATTTAATCCACAAAATAATGTTAATTACACATTGTTATTCTAATTTCAAAGAAGACTCTGTGGTTTAGCTAGATTGAATAATATTTCCAAGTTAGACAGTGATAAAATCAGAATCCTAAAGCCCAGGACTGACTACAAAGGCATGTCCTTAACCATCAGAGTGAAACACACTGATGAAGAATATCACATTTTGGACTCACCAGTGTATTTTACATTTAAAATTTCTGACTATTTTATGAAATGTTCTTTAATCCTGTTGAAATTTTATTATAAACTGAGACTATTAGAGATGACCCCAAATGTTAAAAAGAAAGCAATACGACACAAGTATATATTCAGTCAGACACACATAGCAGAAATGAATGTATAGAAATGCTTGGTCAATGTATCAGTGAATAGATAATGATTGGATGTGTTTTGAAATGTAAATTAGGAGGAGGAAAAGGCATTTTTGGCGGATGAACCAGAGTGAACAAAGGCACAGAGATCTGAAACAGCTTGAAATTATCAGGAGAGCAGTTCGTAATTGCTGCATGAGTGGGCAAATTGTGAGCGAGTGAATGAGCAGAAAAGGGATGGATGGGCCGGGCGTGGTGGCTGAAGCCTGTAATCCCAGCACTTTGGGAGGCCGAGACGGGCGGATCACAAGGTCAGGAGATCGAGACCATCCTGGCTAACATGGTGAAACCCCGTCTCTACTAAAAATACAAACAATTAGCCGGGCGAGGTGGCGGGTGCCTGTAGTCCCAGCTACTCGGGAGGCTGAGGCAGGAGAATGGCCGGAACCCGGGAGGCGGAGCTTGTAGTGAGCCGAGATCGCGCCACTGAACTCCAGCCTGGGCGACAGAGCGAGACTCCGTCTGACAAAAAAAAGAAAAAAAAAAAAAAGAAAAGGGATGGATGGAGAAAGAAAGAGACTTTATTGTCACGGACCAGATCATGGAATAGTGAGGCATTTAAGAATTATCTTGAAGTATAGACAATTAGTAATCACTGTTTGTCAGCAGGATGACAATATCCTCTTATTAGATTCTTGTTTTTGATGTGGGAGGATGGGTTCGGATGGGACAAGGTTATCAAACCAGAGATTCATAGACCCATTAGAAAGCACCCTCACAGCAGACACTTAAAGATACACACAAAGAAGAGAAAAATCATTCTAGCTTATAACATTCGTCAAAGAAACAAAGATGGACATATTCAGTTATACTTGTTCACAAGTTACATAAGTTTTCACTTCTAGAGGAAGCTCTACAAGAAAAACAAAGAATTCCTTATTTCTCATTAACTAAGTAAAGGTGCACAGGCACTAATTATTGCATACTGGTATTTTTATGTATCATCTTACTGCAAAATATATAAAGCCTTTTTACTTATAATAGTTTTTACTCCATTAAGCATACTCAAACTTGTTACCCCTCATAGCAGATTTACCCCCGGTCTAGAATCAGACATCTTTGTTTCTTATGCCTGCTGCTATGCACTTTTCCCCAATTTTGTCAGGGTTCTATACATACTATACATACGTAAGTTCCAAGTAATTTGAATCTGATGGACTTTTAACCTCTGCCCCTGCCAAAACAGCAGTAGTTTTTGTAGCCACCACCACAAACAAGTTGCCAGGAAGATGCAGTGGTTGCAGTACAGGGATATCAGGTCATCAGGTCCATGGTAGGGATCTAAAGTTTGGGATCATAATCTGGGGCGCTTATTTTTGATCCCACACCAAGAGATGTTTCCAAAGTAGCAAGGGGAGCCTGCTCCCTCAGCTCACTGCATAACTGGCTGCACTTAGATTTCAGGAGACAAGAATATTGTCTGGACTGATTGCTAGGAGTTGAGAGTGGACAGAACAAAGAAGCATTAAACATTTCAGAGTTTAAATGTTGCTGCACTGTAGGAGCCTGAAACAGGGCTGCCTGCGTAGTAAGAAAGTAATGCTCTGAGAGGGAGCACTTACCTCGGCACAGCAGCTTCTGATAGGATGATATGTGAAAACAAAGCCTTCACCAATTCTAAAATAGGAAGAAGTAGAAGAAAAAGATGCAGGTATTGAATAGATGTGAGGAACCCACTTTCTAAACCTAGAAAGAGTGACTGGGTACACACTGCCCCACTGCTTTCAAGCTGAAAGCCAGGATAAGATGACAGGAGAGCCCTAGGCACCAGGACCACATCTGATGTGCCTGATGTGGCACCAGGCTGGTTCTTCCAGCGCCCTGGGATCAGGGTGCCCATCACCTTCCTGGTGAACACGGCAGTGATTTTAGGCACCCTGAGCTGTGAAGACCTTTGGATTCTGAGGGCTTTATAGAGTACCAAGACTTTCCCTACATGTCTGTCAAGACCCAAGAGAAAATAACCTTGACAATGGCAGCTCAGTTCTCTTGTGGGATTCAAGAGAAATTTCCATTTGCCCATTGTGGTGATCTTAATTGTTTTATATGTTATTAGTTCCGTAAGAAAAAGAAAAAGTCCACTTGGGACCACACACTTTGGAAAGAGTCATTTTTTTTGACAGATGAAGAGAAAAATGTACTGCAGTTAAATCTCTATGTACAGACTTTCGAATATTCTTCCATCTTTGGCTTACTTGAAACAGGATGATGACACAAGTGCTCCAAATGTGATATTGATATCCAAAGGAGACTGATATTACTACATTTTAGTAAAAGTTTAAATAACAGTTTTTGTTTTAGATACTTATGTCAACTTGTTCACTAAGTAAATTTATCATGACAGAATTTATTGTTGCTTTATAAGCTGCCCATGGGTACCATTTGACCAATAGTGCACATTCTGGTACAAAGCTCCAGTGTACAAAAAACCACTTCTTCTGTAGTCAGCAGAACTCTGAAGTTGCCCTCTCACAAGGAAAAGCTATCAGATTCACTGTGATGTGATGCAATGGGAGATAAAGACATTAAAAGTTATAAACAATTCAGTCTGGAGAGCCACACATGTTTATGGTAATTAAGTAAGCAGTCTTCAATACAATTTCTCTTATAGGACTGAAGTACGAAAACCAAATAGTAGCAAATAAAAATAAGGCATCTCTTTCAAATCTCTGGCCTCAATTTATCTCCAAGTCTCAGAAAAACTCTGACTTGTCTAAAATGTATTATTTGATATTAATCACAATTTTTCAACATGGTTTTAAGCTGCCGTGATATGGTCGTCACTGAGGGGGACCACATTGCTCCTCCAAAGATAGAAAATGTCCATCTACTGTGAGAAGATTCTGTGAATTACTGTGACAATCATTTTTGACTCTTGGAGTCAACATTTTATACAAGCAATTCTAGAATGGAGATATTTAGTAGATAAAAATTGGCTGTATTCTAGGACATGTTGACACAATCTTATCCTAGAATTCAGCTGTACAGGTTCTCCTTGGAGTTTTTTCTTTTTCTTTTTTTTTTTTTTTCCTATACCAATTAGTTTCAGGTTGAAACCTTCTGCAGTTCCCTGTTCAGTGTACATGGGAAGCAATAAGGAAACTCTGAAAACTTGTGTGTTGTGCCTGAGGTCCCTTGGCTATCTGCCCTCTTTTTTCGGAGTCCACGTATTTTTTTGTTATGTCCAGTTTTTTGTTGTTGTTGTTTGTTTTTATTGTAAGGAGCATTTGATTCTTTGTTATTGTTCTCTGTTCACCATTGGTTGACACTAGTTCTGTTTGGGGCACACCTCAACACTTCGGCCATTACAACTCAGTTTTAGCTGTCAATTGTTACTGGGCAGAGCCTGAAGGTCATTCAGAGGTGAAATCTTAGGGCCTTCACAGGCCTTTTCTGAGCATGCATTCTGCTCTGGATATGCACATGGCTTTCTTAGTTTTCTGGTATACACCTGAGTTATAAAAATCCCTTATTTTCCAGTGTACCTTCTTCCCCAGCCTATTTTCTTCCCAATCTTTTCTGTTGCTTGTTCCCACTTTTATCCCTAGACCAAGACTGCTGCAACCAATACTTTTGCTTTTAACTGCATTCAGCAAATGGCACCTAGGAAGCTACCCCAGACCTGGGAAAACTCCAGTCAAGCAAAACAAAGGTAAACCCTTCCACCAGCCCTTTAGTTGGCTTCCAAGTGGTTAGAAAATTGTAACCAATTTTCTTTGAGAATAAGGTTGATATTGCTGTTTCTCACGCACATTGTTAAATCTGCACCAGAAGTGTGGGCTGTTATCTTCACAGCTGACACCAATCTGGGAAGTGAGAGCGGACAGGTGGGCAATTTAAATGCCCAAAACTCTGTTACTACAATGCAGCAGCTTCTGTTTTCATTAATCTTTCCGTTGTTTGTTTTAACTTTTGGCTAGAATCCATAGTTAAACAGAAGCTAATTCTGACAGTTTTTGCCATCTTATTAGTTGTTTTTTGTTGTTGTTTTTTGGTTTTTGGTTTTGTTTTTATTTTTTTGAGACGGAGTCTTGCTCTGCTGCCCAGGCTGGAGTGCAGTGGTACAGTGTCTACTCACTGCAACCCCCACCTCCCAGGTTCAAGTGATTCTCCTGCCTCAGCCTCCTGAGTAGCTGGGATTATAGGCACCTCACCACCATGGTGGCTAATTTTTGTATTTTTAGGAGAGATGGGATTTCACCACGTCAGTCAGGCTGGTCTCGAACTCCTGACCTCGTGATCCACCTGTCTCGGCCAGATTACAGGCATGAGCCACTGTACCTGGCTTCATTAGTTGTTTTTATGGAGCTATGAAGAAATGGAATTCCTTAGTTCTTTAATGATGGTTTTTTATATTTGTATGTGTATATGTGTGTGTGTGTATATGTATTTACTTTATATATTGTCTTTGCCACTTGCAACCTTGCCAAACTCTTTTATGTCTAATGCATGTATATATGTATGTAGAGTCTTTATGTTTTATGTATATAATAACATTGCCTGAAATTTAAAATTGTTTTATTTTGTTTCTTTCTCATTTGTATCCCTATTATTTATTTTTTCCGAACCCTGTGATTTTGGCTAGGACTTTCAGTTGAAGAGAAATAATGAGCATAAACATACAGGTCACATTTTCAGTCTTAGAGGAAAATTAGTCTTTCATCATGCTAGCTGTTGTTAGCTGCAAGTTATTCGTTAGACACCATCCTTGGTTAAGGAGTATCTTATGTAACTAGTCTTAGAATCTTTGTCATTTATGAATATTGAATTATATTTACTGTCTTTTCTGCATCTATTAAGATGATCAATTGGTTTTTCCTTTTAGTCTGTTGATAAGCGAAGTACATTGATTTGAATTAGTTTTGGATGTTTAATCAACATTGCATTTCCTGCATAAACTCCCCATGCTCATAATCTATTATATTTGTAACTTGGTGGACTTGATTGGCTAATATTTTATTAAGAATGTTTGTGTGTCCATGAAGGTTATTGGACTGTTTTGCTTTTGTTTGTTTGTTTGTTTTGAGACAGGGTCTCGCTCTGTTGCCAGGCGGAAGTGCAGTGGCACAATCATGGCTCACTGCAGCCTCAAACTCCCAGGTTCAAGTGACCTTCCCATCTCAGCCTCCTGAGTAGCTGAAACTACGGGTGCATCCCACCACATTGTCTAATTTTTTTGTATTTTTGTAGAGACAAGGTTTGCCATTTTGCCCAGGCTGGTCTTGAACTCCCGGGCTGAAGCAATCTGCCTGCTTTGGTCTCACAAAATGTTGGGATTACAGGTGTGAGCCGCTCTGGCTGGCCTCTTTTCTTATATATATGGTTTTGTCTTCAGGTAAATCTGGGTTCATAAAATAATATAGTCAGTATTCTTTTCTATTTTCTGAAAGACTTGTGTAGAAGTAGTACTATATTATCTTTTTATATTTGGTAGAATTCATTAGTGGAGCCATCTGGACCTGGATTTTTCCACAAGAAGATTTTTAAACATAAAATCAATTGCCTTCATAGATAGGGAGTCAGGCTAGGTGTTTTCTCTTATGTGGGCTTTGGCAGCTTTTGACTTTTCAGGAATTTAACTATTTCATTCAAGTTCTTTGAATTTTTGGTATAAAGCTATTAAACTATTACCTTAGTATTGTTTCTAATGTCTGCAGGATCTGTAGAGATGTGTTCTCTTTAATTCTATGTGTTCTTATTTGTGTTTTCTCTCTTTGTTTCTTGATCAGTCTAACTAGGGATTTTTCAATGTTATTGATCTTTTCAAAGCTTGCTCTTGGTTTCATTAAACTTCTCTACTATTTTTCTGTTTTCCCTCATCATTTTTTATCTTAGTTTGTTTCTTCTGCATCTTCTGTCTTTAGTTTTATCTTTTCAGTCTAGTTTCATAAGACAAAACTCTGAGTCATTGATTTGAGACATTTCTAACAAAAGCATTTAGTGCTTCATATTTTTCTCTAAGCTCTGTTTTTCGTTCAATTTGAAATATCTTTTTCTAATTTTCTTTGTGATTTCTTTGACTTATTGATTAATTAGAAGTGTAGAGTTTAACTTTCATACATTTGGGGATTTTTCCATAGGTTTTGGTTTATTCCTTATTTCTTATTTAATATCACTGTTCCTTATTTCTAATTTAATATCATTGTGTTAAAAGAAAATATTCTGTATAATTTCAATTTCAAATGTGTTGACATTTGTAGTCTTCTATTGCTGAGTAGAATGTTACAAAAATGTCAATTAGGTTAACCTGGTTGATGGTATTGTTCAGGTCGTCCATATATTTGCTGACTTTCTTATTGTTTACTTGATCTATCAAATACTGAGAAAATTATGTTAACATCTCCACTAATAATGATGGGTTTGTCTATTTATTCTTTCTGTAGTTTTAGTGCTATTATTAGATTATTAAAATTATTATATTGTCTTGAAAAATCAACTCCATTATTATACAATATCCTACTTTAATTCTGGTAATATACTTTCTTATGGGAATTTATTAGAAATTATTATAGTTTCTCCAGCTGTCTGACACAGTGTTGCGTGGTAGATCTTCATTGTCTTTTTACATTTAATCAATTTATTCTTTGATATTAAAAATGATTGATTGTAGAGAGCACATAGTTGGGTCTTTCTCTTCAATTCTACATGTTGTTCTCTGCTTTTTAATCATTGTGTTTTAGACTATTTACCTTTACTTCTATTAGGGGATGAAGCTGTATTTAAGTGTACCACTTTGCTATTTGTTTTTTGTTGTTGTTGCTTTTGCTTTTGTTTTCTTTTTCTACACTTTTACCTTTTTATTAATTTTATTAATTTCATCTTATACCTAATATTGGCTTATTAGTTATACCTTTGTTGAAATGTGTTTAGTAGTTGCTCCAAATTTTAAAACTTTTTTTTTTTTTTTGATGGAGTTTTGGTCTCGTGGCCCAGGCTGGAGTGCAATGGCGCGATCTCAGCTCACTGCAACCTCTGCCTTCCAAGTTTAAGTGATTCTTCTGCCTCAGCCTCCTGAGTAGCTGGGATTACATGTGCCCACAACCATGCCCAGCTAATTTTTATATTTTTAGTAGAGACGGGGTTTTGCCATGTTGGCCAGGCTGGTCTCAAACTCCTGACTGCAGGTGATCCACCCACCTCAGACTCCCAAAGTTCTGGGATTGCAGGCATGGGCCACCATGCCCAGCCTAAAACATAAATATTTAGTCTATCATAGTCCAATTTTAAATAATATTATAGTCCTTTACAAAATGTGTAAAAAGATTACAATGGTTCACTTCCATTTTTTTCCCTCTCATCTTTGTGCTACTGTTGTTGGCATTTATTTCTAAGTGTGTTATAAACTCCACAATACATTTACTTTTACTCTACAATACAGTTACTACTTTTACTTCATTCAGTCAGTTCTTATTTACGAATAATAAAAACAAATATTTTTTACCTTCATTATTTTTGCCATCACTGGCACTCTTGATTTCTTTTGTAGGTTCAAATTTCCATTTGGTATCACATTTCTTCTTCCTGAAGAACTTCATTTAATATTTTTTGTAGTGCACTCACATGCGATAAAGTACATCAGTTTTGTTTATCTGAAAAAGTATTCCATGCTCATATTTGAAAGAAATTCTCACTATGTATAGATTTCCTGATTAGATTTTTGTTTTTCTTTTCAGCATTTTGAAGGTGTCCTCCTTTGTCTTATGCTGTGCCTCATCTCTGATGATAGGTGAGTTGTCATTTTATCTTTGTATGTGTATATAATATTTCTTTTTCTATGCATATCTTCAAGATTTTATTTTGGTATCTGAGTTTTGGCAATTTGAATATGATTTTCTTTCTCTATCCTGCTTATGATTCTCTGAGCTTATTGAATCTGGGATTTCTTTCATTGATTTTGCAAAACTTTTAGCCATGATATCTGAAAATATTTCATTTGCCTTGTTACTCTCTCTTCTTCTTAGACTCAAATTAAACATCTGTTAGATTGTTTTATGTTGTTGTACAGCTTGTTCTATTTTTATCCACTTACTCTTCTCTTTTTATTCCAGTTGGGATAATTTCTGTTTCCATAACCTCATGTTCACTGACTCTTCCCTGTGTAATAGTCAGTCTTAACCCCATCAAAGAAATGATCTACTTTTTTGTTGTGTTTTTTGTTTCCAGAATTTCTATTTTACTTTTTTAAGAAACAGTTTTATTGCTCTACTAAAATTTCTCATGTTCTCATGCACATTGCTTATGTTTTCTGCTATATCCTAATTATAGTTATGGTAAAATTCCTGTTTAATAGATAGATCCAGTCTAGATCATTCCTGGTTCTGATTCTTTTGAATGTTTTCACTTAACAAAGAGTAGGTATTTTCTTGCTGCTCTTGAAACGTAATTTTTATTAAATGCTGGAAATTGTTGGTAAAAGAACAGTAGAGACTAGGCTATAGAGTATTTATACTTAAAAATGGGGTGCTGGTCCTTCTGTCAGACTATGTGTGTAAGTGGTTGAGGTGTTTTGGTACTGTTACTACAATTACTTTCAGCGATCCACAGATTTCAAATTCTTCCAACCATGAACAATTGATGCTTTGTTGAACCTAAATAGGAGATTTTAATCAGTGTTCCTGTTCTACCCAAATTTTACCAAGCATAGCATTGCCTTTGTAATACAAGATATCTCCATACTTTGGCTTCTTTCCCAGAAATAGGTGCTGTTGATTTTCACTTGGTGCAAGGCTTGTGACAGGGACAAAGATATTCTTGTTTTCCCTGATCCAGCCTCCATCCTAGTCAGGCCCTATAAACCTGAGACTTGGGAACTAGTGTTCCTACCTCATCTCACCAGTCATGGCAGCCAGATTCTGCTTTTTATTTGTGACTGGTCACGGGTGGGTGTTTCTGCGCTTTTCCTAGTGGACTCCTAGTAGCAGGGCAGGATCCTAGCTTGAATGGATTTCTACCTCTTCCCTAAGAGCAAACTGCTTTTACTTCTACTTTTCCCTCAGTAGCAACTCACTTTTGTCTGGACAAGTGGCATGAAGGCTTTCTGACCTTTCCCCAGAGGTAAACAAATGTTGATTTTGTTTGCAAGGCTTATGGTAGGAGCAGAGAGATTTCCGATCCTCCTTCAGGGAAGAAAACATTTTGCTTCTATCTTGGTTCTTTAAAGATAATTTTATTTCTTTCTATGAATACTTTAAAAAGAAAAACTGTGGTTGAGTGCGGCGGCTCACCCCTGTAATCCCAGCACTTTGGGAGGCTGAAGTGGGCGATTTGCCTGAGGTCAGGAGTTTGAGACCAGTCTGGCCAACATGGTGAAACCCTGTCTCTACTAAAAATACAAAAAAGTCAGCCAGGAGTGTTGGCATGCGCCTATAATCCCAGCTACTCGGGAGGCTGAGGCAGGGGAATTGCTTGAACCAGGGAGATGGAGGTTGCAGTGAGCTGAGATTGTGCCACTGTACTCTAGTTTGGGGGACAGAGTGAGATTCTGTCCCACCCCCCCACACACACACACACACTCACACAAAAATAAATAGAAGAAAAAGAAAGATTGTGTTACCTTTGGTTCGCAGCAGTTTTACTCTGATACACCTAGGTATATCTACTGTGCTTTTCCCGTTTGAGATTTGCATCTGTGTTGTGATGACTTTATTAAATTTTTGAAAATGTTTCACCATTATGTCTTACAAATTTCTTTTTTCCATTCTCTTTCTTCTTTCAGTTTGAGTCTGCAATTACAAGTAGGTTAGACCTTTTCATCATGATCCAAATGTTAAACCTTTTTAGCATATCCCATAAATCACTAAGGCTGTTTTGAATTTTTCTTCTTTTTTTATTTCTCCCCTGAATCAGGTTATTTTCTACTGACTTATCTTCTACTTCACAAATCCCCTGCAGTTCTCTCTAGTCTGCTATTGAGACTGTTAATTTTATTTTTAAAAAATAAATTTAAAAACACTATTTGATTCCTTTTAGTAGACTCCAGATTTTTGATAATATTCTCCAGCATGGTTTCTCTTTTCTTAAACATGTTAATATGTTAATCAGTTATTTTATAGTTAAGTCTGATAGTGTCAATGTCTATATTTCTTTGGAATTGTTTTTACCATGAATCATAAAACTGAAAAATGCTTTAAAACCAATGTTACGGAGTAACAGTGGTCAAGAGACTAAGAAAACGGGCAGAACTTATGGTAGACTCAAAGAACTGAGAAAGCAACAGCTGCCTTTCCAGGCTTATTAAGGAACAGATCTTTTCTAAATATCTATATAGTCAGCTGGGATTTCTAAAGTAGTCTTCTCTAGGACTAAGGAGAAATTACAAAAATAAAAACACTTCATAAAGTAGCTCCTAGATAATTGCCTGTTAGAAGTCAAATAAATCATTTCTTGAGGAGGATAACATTATGTAGAGCCTCAAATTACCCCTACAGTTTTCCAAACACAGTGTCCAACACTCAATCAAAGCTTACCTGTCATGAAAGATGAGATTCAAACACTGAAAAATAGTTTTATTTTTATTTTTTTGCTTAGGAAGCTCTTTAATTTTTCACGGCAGGTATTCTTTTCATAATTCTACACAGCTTCTAAAATCAACATTTTGCATGTGGAGACAATACGATTTGCTTATTATGGATTGAATATGTAATGAGGAAAATGGAGGAAACAAGGATATAAAAACTATGCCATATATTAAGATAATAAAGAGGAATATTTTGGTGGGGGGAGTAAAAGTAGAGACTTGCTTAGATATGTGAAAATCTAAATAGAGTTATCAAGTAGGCAGCTGGATACTGGAGCTGTTCTGGGTGTGTATAATTTGGGAGTCCTTAGTGTTTACCGATATTATAAAATTAGATGAGATCAGCTTGGATATTAGTGTACTTGGATTTGAGATTGAATGTGAATCATCTAATATACAGACATCTAAAAGAGAATGTGGCTTCTGCATGGGAGTCTGAGAACTTTCTAATGAGGTAACAGGAATGCAAGGATAATGTGGGATCCACTGTATCATATTCTCCTAGAGAGGCTGAGTGAGGTGAGGACTGAAATTGACCATTGGTTTTAGCAATATGAAAAATTCTAGTGATTTATACACTAGTGATTTTGGGCAAATGGTGGGATCAAAATCTTAGTTTAGCAGGAACCAGAGAGACCACGGGGTGAATACCAGAGGATCTTTACTGAGTGCACTCAGACCCAGCAGACTTAACATCCAAACACTGGGCCAAGAACAAAGACAGCACTTGACTTGTATACATACCTTGGAAAGGGGGTGGGTTAGCTTGAAACAAGCTTACAGTGGCATGAAGTGTAGAGGCATGAAAGCAAGGATACAGAGGCAGAAGAAAGGCAGTTAATCAAACTGTGACTGGTGCATAACCCAGAATTACATATGACCTTTGCTACACGGCCCAGCTGGCTGTTATCTAGGGTTTGCTCTAGCATCTTGCATGGACTTATCTCATAACCTTTGCTATGATGCCCAGGTGGCTGTTGCTCAGACCTGCTCAGACAGCTCATGACCTTCACTGTACCACTTACATAAAACAGAAAATTTAAAGTTACTACTTACAGAGAACAGAAATCTATAAACTCATACCATAAGAAAAAGGAAAATTTGTTTTTCTCCTTCCTATGTTGAGGGAGTGCTGGAAGAGTCTCCAGAGCACATTCCTTTGTGTCCTAGTTCCTCAGATAGTATTTGTTGAGGCTTCTCCCAGGTCTAGGCTGTGCCTGTTGCTGCCTCTGGGATAAGTCAGCCCAATACAGGAAAGCTTGTTTCTTTTTCTTTTAAATTTTATTTTTTCTTTCTTTAATTTGCACCTCATGGGGAGTGATGGAAGGGGAGAACATGAGAGTGAAAGGTGCAGTTATTTCCTTCAGGGAATCTCTATGTAAAGGAGCATAGTGAGATGGGACCATGTCTGTAAGGTGATGCATAGTGTGGTCTATTTTTTAAAATCTAAAAATGATTTATTCTCAAGTGGTAGGCATGATGTGGTCTTAAGGAGGTTCTTTTTTCCTTCAGATGGCAAAGGCATATCAAATTTGTGCTTATGGAAATGATCCAGGAGAAAATGAAAAATTTATGATTTAAATAATTCAGGCAAAGATACATTCAGATTTTGCGGGGTGTGAAACAGATAATTTATGAGGTACCCTTGAGGAAAAAGAACACAAAATAATAAACAAAGTTTGTATGAAAATAAACAATTATTTAGAGTGTAAAATAATGGATAACTAAGTTTTACAAGGTTGAAAATACCTTAAACATCAAAATTTTATAAAAATAAATTTTTTTCTATTAAATATCTGACACAACTCTATAAATCTCTGCTGCCTACTGTTTTGGCTACATATTATCTAATCACATTTTCATGACAATAACTTTGTAATATCACTTTGGGGTTGATTTTGGAAACACAGGAGGTGAGTAATTTGCTCAGATGTGTAAGCCAAATGGAGATAAAAACCAAGACGAAGAAAGACCACCTGTAAAGTATAAACTTCCTGCTGCGCCTCAAATAAACGGGGTTGTGAAGCAGGAAGAAACTGTTTAGGACGGCCTCCTAGAGGGAAGTGCTTAATCAGACCTAATTAAAACTTACTTGTTGACGCTGGGCTCTATCCAAGTCCTCCTCCCCGGTGGGTGGCAGCTTCATTTTTAAGTTATCACTCTGGCTTTTATTTCTTTTCTTTCAACAGAGAGAAATGTACAACTTTTTTTCCATAAAAGAAAAAAAAAAATCCAATAGTCTCATGATTTAACCAAGGTTTTGGGAAAACCTAAGCTGAATTCGACTGATGTTTGAAATATGTTTACATTTGATTGGATGTGCTGTATTTACTAAGAAGGCACAAATATATAGTTTTGAAATTTTTAATACTAACCTTTACAGTGAGAAAAATAATACCAAGTGATTTCAGCAGGGGCAATAATTTATTAACCATTCAAAATCTGTCTTTGAACAGGGGAGCAAAGTAGTAATTTAATGAAAACAATCCTCAAGTACTTACTTGGCTTCTGATAAGTATCCCAAGAAATAGTACCCAAGAAGCGTCAACAAGTACAGTCTGGCCAGAACATCTAAGATGTTTCCAAAGTTTTATGCTTCAAATTTCCTAAATATATAGATAGCAGAACCATATACCAGAAAACTACTGATGCTGGAAAAACATATTTATCAGCATTTTATAAAATCTCCAACTTTCAACCAACATTTCTATTCATAAATCTTCCAGTGACCATATCTGACAATACATTACAAATACCAAAGAAGCAAGATTACTTTTAAATTTTAAATTCATCTCAAGTTAGTTATTATTTTTCATTTTAACACAACACTCAAAACACATGAATTCAGCAGAATTATTTTAAAAGTTAAGTTCTCTGAAGATTTCTAAAGACTAAAATGTAAGACACATTTTAAAATCTCCGTGACACTGTTAAAAGCTAAGATGAAAACCAAACCAACTTCCTTCCCTCATCCTTTACCATCAACCACTCCCTCCTCAAAGCATATGGCATTTTAAACTTAAGCAATTGGTAAGGAGTGAAACAAAAATTCCATCAATGAACACCTGGTATGGTTTCCACACAGATGTCCATTATCTGCATTGAGCACCACTGGTAGATCCCAGGCCAGTAGAATATTTTCAGATATCTTGGGTAATGAACTGCTCCATTTACCCTTTAGCTGAATGGGTACAGGCTGGACTCTCCTCTTCTTTGGGGCCACCTTCTGTGCCTTTCTAGTGAGGGGAATTCCTCTGCATTAGTAACTTCTTCAGGCTTCTCAGCAAGATCTATGCTGCTCTTCTCCCTTTGCTTTCCTTTTCCTGCTTCTCCTCTGCTTTCTATTCTTTTACCAAAAGTTGATAATTGATACCTATCAGCAGTGAAGAGCTATATACCTGCAATAATTAAGATTATGCTGTATGCCCATATGTCTATTTGTAATTTCCATATGTCATTGAGATAACCTAAAAGTGGTGGCCCCAGGAAGACACAGCAGCATCCCACAGTGGTAACCAAACCCATAGTGCTGGAGAACCTCTGAGTCCAATGAGGTCCATCAGTGTTTCAAATAATATGGAATTGAGTCACCAAGGTAAATTCAAAGAATCCCACAGAGACACAGAACTCAATATAGCTGGTAGATAAAAGTGCTAGCAAATGGCACATTCCGTTCACAAAAATGGAAGCAGCAAACAAATACTGAACTTGAGAACCTGAGACCTTATCCGCTTTCTGTTGGCTGCAAGTCCCATAGAAGGCCTTGCTGTGTGTCAACAAAAGCCTGAAGGGAAAGAAGGAAGGCAGAGTGCTCCTGGAATGATACTGACCCTTGTCATAATTACTAAGAAAGCCCAAAGGTGTAAAGAGTCCAGAAAAATGTGAGCACATTTCCAGAGAGATACAGCAAGAAATCTCTCTGAGTAAACAGGGATAAGTACAGGAATGTGTTAATTGTTTGGAAGATTAATCATTTCCCTTCTTTGGGGTGTCCTCCAATAATATCTGTATTTGTATCACCTGTACCTTTTTTTGCATCTGATTTTTCAGCTTCCTGAAGGAATTCTTTAGACCTCTTTCCCTGCCTTCGTTGGCTTGGATGTTATTGGTCACATCAGGTCTCCAGCTACACAGCAGTTTAGTAGGAAGCCCCCAAGAGTTAGGAAGCTTCCTCTCCATCCATAGATACCAAAGAAAGCCTGATTGAGGGGGCCAGCATCGAGAGGCTGCCCGCCATGGCCAGTCTGATGGCCAGTGGTCACTTCATATAGAAATGCTTGCCAATCATGGTCAAAGCTAGGTTCAAGTTAAAAGAAAGCCCAAGACCTCCAGTGATTCCAATACACAAGTAAAGTTCCTGCATAATGTTACAGAAAGAAACCACAATCAACCACAGCCTGACAAGCAACACTAACAGTCATGACTGAACGACTGTCACATTATTCACCAGGATACTGCTGATGAGACCTCCAACTTACATAACAGCCAGCATGATGGAGCACATCTGTGACACTTCGCTGGTGGTGGCATGGAATAGACCTTCTATTTCTTTGAAGAAAACAGTAATATATTTGAGAAAAGCTGAGAGAAGTTGATGGAAATGAAAGCTTCCACTAAACTGCCCACCCCAATCTCCGTCTGAAGGGGTGTATCCAACTTAACTTCCAACTGCCGGTGGCATTTTAAGTGTAGAAAAATTCCGGCTTGTAGCACCGAGCATAGGAGTGAGGCAGTGGCAGGGGCCGGAGTTCTGCAGAGCCCGGAGTGAGGCTCGCAGGCTCACATCCTTCTCTTGCTGCCTCATTGGGTGGCTGGAGCACCCACGTGGCCAGTTAGTCGAGTCGAAGCTTGCCGCTTTTTCTGGTTGAGTTGAAGTGGCTGCCTTATCATTTGTAGGTTTTTAAAAAACTCAGTTATCTAGTTAAAAGGCTTTAGTTTGTTGCCTATCCTCTCACAACTTACTTTAGTGCCTCCAAGCATTTTATTTTAAGCCATCCTAAGTTGTTTCTACAAAATTTTTTTTTTTTTGAGACGGATTATTGCTCTGTCTCCCAGGCTGAAGTGCAATGGCATAATATCGTCTCACTGCAATCTCTGCCTCCAGGGTTCAAGTGATTCTCCTGCCTCAGCCTCCCAAGTAGCTGGAATTACAGGCATCTGCCACCACACCAAGCGAAATTTTGTATTTTTTAGTGGAGGCGGGGTTTCACCATGTTGGCCAGGCTCCTCTCAAACTCCTGACCTCAGTTGATCCACCCACCTCCGCTTCTCAAAGTGCTGGGATTATAGGCGTGAGCCACTGCACCCGGCCTACATTTTTGTTAGAGTTTTTACAGTCATCATGAAGGGTATATGTGTAATAATTTTATTGAATTTTTGCATATGTAAATGTATATATCTATCACCTTTAAAAATGGATGATGGCTTAACTAGGTATGCAATTTTTATTTAACAATATGTATGTTCAGGATTCTATAGAAAGATGTTATTGTCCCTGTCAGCTAATATTTCAAAGACCAATTCTAGCTGTCATAGGCTGAATTCCAACCTGGCCCCCAAGAGTCTCACTTCTTGGTGTACATGTCCTGTACAATACTCTCTCCTTCAATATGAGCATGACTTGTGACATATGATGGAATTTCACCCCTGTGATAATGTTACACTATATGGAAAAACAGCATTTGAAGATGTAATTAATCAGCTGAATTGGATTTACACAAAAGGGAGATTATCCTGAGGGAGCCTGACCTAATCAGGTGAGAACTTCAAAAGTGTCCAGACTTTCTTAGCCATCAGAGAGATTTGACACAATAGAGATTCTCCTGTCATTCTTGACGAAGCAAGCTGCCATGTAGTAAGAGGAGTGGGCCATGTGTTAAGGACTTGAGGGTGGCCTCCAGGAGCTTAGAGGAGTCACCAGCCAGCAACAAGCAAGATAATGGGTACCTCAGTCACACACATGCAAGAAAATGAATACTTCCAATGACTGGTGAGTTTGAGAGAGGACCCTGAGTCCAATATGAGATCACAACCCCAGCTGATACCTTAATTTGAGCCTTGTGAGACCCTGAGCTCAGAACCCAGCTATGCTTCTCACCAACAGGAATGTCAAGACAATAAATCTGTGTTCTTTTAAGCTTATAAATTTATTACAATTTGTTACGCAGCACTAGAAAATTAATGCACTTGCTTAACATTTTTCTAAGTGACTTTTCTGTTTTGTTTTCTGAATCTTTATGATCCTTTCATTATACTTGAAATTCAGTCATTTTTACCAATATATCTATAAGTATTTTTACTTTTCTTCAATTTTCAGGTACATGGCAAGGCTCTTTCATCTAAACAAATTCTTCCTTTATTTAAATGATATTTTTATTAATTATAGTTAAAAGTAAAAAATATTTTTATTCAGTCTGTTCTTCAGAAATACCAATTATCCATATGTTGTTTCTTTCTTGTCTGTATCAGTTATCTTCTTGTGGATTCCAAACAACAGATTAGCTTTTCTATAGTATTAATTTTTGCTGTTTACTGCTTTAATGTCCTTTTAAAATCTGAAATAGTTTTTTTTGTGTGTGTGTGTGTGTGTGGACTTTACTTGTAATCCTTAGCTCCTTTTGTATCTCATTCTGCTGTCCCATCACTTCATCTTTCATTGAGCCGATGTGGTTTAATTTTCTTGCAAGTACTGCGGTCAGAAATTATTAGATCCGTCAATATTTATTCTCCCCTTCTTTCTTAATATCAGAAGCTCTGATTGTGTTTTAGACACATGATTACTAACGATTACACTTATCACCTTTGAGTATGTACCTGGCCAAGTAACTAAGTTTAACTTAACCAGCAAAATTTATACAACAAATTTTTTTGTGTGAGTTTTTAAAAAGGTCTCTAAAGGAAGTGGGTATGCTCCTTCTTCTCTTCTTTATTTTTATGTGTTTATTTATATTTTGAGACAAGGTCTCACTCTGTCATCCAGGCTGGAGTACAGTGGCATGATCTCAGCTTACTGCAACCTCTGCCTCCCAGGTTCAAGCAATTCTCCCACCTCAGCCTCCTGAGTAGCTGGGACTACAGGCGCGTGCACTACCAAGCCTGGCTAATTTTTGTATTTTTAGTAGAGACAGGGTTTCACCATGTTGGCCAGGTTGGTCTCAAACTCCTGGCCTCAAGTGATTTCCCCCACCTCTGACTTCCAAAGTGCTGGGATTACAGGCATGAGCCACCCCACTGGCCTCTTCTTTATTTTTGATGGACAGCATGTGAGTGTGTTTGCTGAAATTCAAGCCATTTATTGAACTATGAGGTAGAAATTACATTCCTGGAATAGTGCATTAGAAACAGAAGAAGCTTCAATTCCTATAACTTCAAGTTAGGCAGGCTTACGTTGCCTAAATCTCAGTTAATGTCTGTTTTATTTAAACCATGATTTCCCAACATTTTCTGCCTCTCACAGTTTGACTCCACTGAAATAAATGCATTAATAAGTGTTGCATATCCTTATTGTTTGTTTCATGGGGAAATTATTCCCATCAATATCACATTAAAAGTGGCTTCCACTCTGGAAGCTAAGTACAATTTTCTTATCTAACATAAAAGAAAACTAAGGCATATATTATTTAAATAACTTGCCAGAGAGGACAGGTAGTGAGAGACAGAACAAAGAACAGGAGTCAGGTCTGCTTGATGAAGCTGGGGACCATTCTTTTTATGCACTGACAAACTGATAAAACCAAAAGTGGGCAGATGAAGCCCCCAAGTCTCTGGATATCTGAGAGAAGATGTCTACAAAGAAGCCATATTATTGAGCCCTGACATGTATATTTTCAGGTATTGGTCTATATAAAAAAATCATTAAGCATTTGGAGGAACACTTTGTTCAAATGCAAGGATTTGACCATCATAGTCTTCTTTTAGTGTAAGTGTGGGAGTCCTGTCTACAATGATCTTATCTCCTTTTTGGTTTTGATGATAGATAACAAGAGGTTCTTAGAGTCTTGACCCTTTATCTGCATCTTTCTAAAACTTTCTGGAGAGCAGCCATAACTTCCTTATTCCTCAAGCTGTAGATAAAGGGGTTCAACATGGGTGACACCAGCCCATAGAAGAGAGCAATCATCTTCTCTTCCTCTGCTGAGGAGGCTGACTGTGGCTGCAGGTAGGTGAAGATGGTAGCCCCAAAACACATGCAAACCACAATGAGGTGAGAGGCACAGGTCCCAAAGGCTTTGCGGCGTCCCTGGGTAGAACGAATGTGCAAAATGTCAGCAACTATGCGAGCATAGGACAGTAGAACCAGGGAACAGGGAAGCAGGATCACCAGAAATCCAGAGATGGCCACCATGGCCTTGTTGAAGGAGACGTCCACGCAGGCTAGCCGTAGCACTGCTAAGGTCTCACAGGCAAAGTGATTAGTAACATTGTAACACAGGGGAAGCTGGAAGGTGGTAATTGTTTCCATCAGTGAATTTGAGAAGCCAGCCACCAGGCAGCCGGCCGCCAGCCCCAGGCACAGCCCTCCATGCATGATGAGCATGTAGTGCAGTGGGTGGCACACGGCCACATAGCGGTCATAGGCCGTGGCCCCCAGCAGGAAGAACTCAGACCCACACAGTGCCAGAGAAACATAGAGCTGCAGCACACAACTGTGGAAGGGGGTGGACTTTCGGGCTGAGAGCAAGTGGACCGGCATTTGTGGAACAACACTGTTTGTATAACAAAAGCCCACAAATGACAGAACACTGAGGAATAAATATGTGGGGGTGTGAAGCCTGCCGTCCAATCTGATCAGAAGAAGAATGAGGGTGTTTCCTACAACAGTCACCAAATACATGGCCAGGATCAGGGTGAAGAGGGAGACCTGAATGCCCCAATCACTGGAAATGCCCAGCAGAATGAACTCACTCACCCATGTCTGGTTTTTATTTTCCTGACCCATGAGCTTCCAAGTGCCACACTGAAGATGTAGGAATAACCAGTCATGGAAATGAAGAATTGGAAGGTGATTCATAGGGCATATGGAGAGCCCACCCATCTGAACACAAACTCCCCCTAGGATGTCTCAGCCAAATCACCATCCAAACTCTGCTTGAACAATGCATCCAGGCATGAGGACCACAGTGGGACCCAGCTGTGTGGGGAAATCAAGGAAAAAAGAGGTTACCTTCTTAAAATCCAGTTTATTGGAATATAACTTTGTCTCCCAAACATCTGCTCTCTTAAATAGGGGAAGGAAATTAATACCATATTTAGGCTTAAAGTCTTATTCATTTTAGTAGTTATTACAGAAGAAATGAGAAAGTTTTTTATCCACACGAAATATATGTCTGAGTTCTGACTGCCGTTCACTACCATCGAACTTCTTTTTGTTTACTGGGTTTTTCCTCTGGACCTCTCAGACACAACTCTACTCACCCCTCCTCAGTGGAATGCATCCATGAGACCTTGAACATTTTAAATAGTCTTTGTAGACATTTTATAACTAAACAGTTTTGAGTTTGTTTTCTGTAATTTGCCCTTTTACTTTCAGAGTGTCAAGTGGAAACACTTCCTCCCCACCTATCTCATGCAAGAGGCCCAGTAAGCCAAGACCAACCCAAGGTAGCCAGCTTCTAGGGATCAGGTGTTGCATGAAGAAAAGATACACATAACTGCTAAAATTAGTCTCCTATCCCCCAAAAGGTGAAGTTAATGAAGTAGTTAGTGACATCAGATTATTACTTAATATTGATGTTTTCTCAGGGATAGTATAGTTTATTCATTTCTTGTAGAAAATGGATCAATTCTCACCAGTGAAAATAGAAAGATAGAAGATAAGGCTTTAATTCTAGAACATAGTGACATAGGTAGTAGTGTTTTTTTTAAACTACTTTATTGAGCTTCTGCACAGCAAAGGAAACAATCAACAAAATGAAAAGGCAACCTACAGAATGGGATCAAGTATTTCAGACCATGTATCTGGTAAGGGATTAATATCCAAAATATACAGGAAATTCCTACAGGTCAACAGCCCAAAAAAGGTTAAAAGTGGGCAAAGGAACTGAATAGATATTTTCTCAAGGAAGACATACAAATGGTCAACAGGTATATGAAAAAGTGTTCAGCATCACTAATTATCAGAGAAATGCAAAGAAAAGTCACAAGAAGAGATCACCTCACTTTACCAGTAGTTTTTTGAACACCAAAATAAAACTTTTTAAATATTTGCTTAGTTACTGAAGGAAGTGATTCATAATCAGGGAACTTAGACAGAGCGTGAGGTCTTGGAGAGAGTCTTGCAAAAGTACATAAAGGATTTACACCAAAAATTGGTTGGTATTCCAATGGCTCTACCCTAGTCATGATGTAACTATAAGGGACAGCACACTACAGTTGAATTTATTGAAAGATTCTAGTCTCAGCCTAAAAACTATTGAAATGACTGTTAGAGATCACATGACTTATAACACAGGTGGTAGGGGTACTTTGAAGTTTATTATTATGCAGACTGCAACATTCAGATGGTTGCTCATAAAATATTCACAATTTAGTATTTTTTTTAATAGGGTCCAAGACACCAATGAATTTGCTAAAAACATAGAGCTTTCGGAAATTGGGTGTCAAATAAAAATTTGTGAAAATGATCACATAACATGAGGCACCATATTCAGTGCCTTGCACTGAGAATTTTCAGTCATCCATGCCGAAGTCATCAGACAATTAATGTTCAACTATAAGACTGAGGAAAAAATGCACAATGCTTAAAGGTGTAAGGTTGTTCATGGTGTGAAAAGATAAAAGGATTCAAAATCTTCATCACAAATAGCTAATTTATAATTAAGAGCAGTATTTTGCTCAAAAGTTCAAAGTTAACAGATTTTAATCCCCATAACTAAAAATAATGACATTGTTAATTATTTTGTTTCCTTTCTTGTAATTTTCTGTTGTGCTAGATCTATTTGTACCTCAATTTCTTTTTGTTCTGCCCATTTTATACTAGCATAAAAAATATTTGTTCTAGAGACACATGGGTTAGGAAACTTCCTAGTCATGAAAGGCCTGACACAAATATGCACTGGTGATGTTTACAATGTTCATTTACCCTGGTGTAAATGTATTTGTGGTACCCGCATGCTATTTAGAGATTTACCAACAGCTGAAGAGACTATACTACATAATGTACCACTAAGTGTAGGACCCATCCGTTCTTCCTCTTCCTACTGCTTTGTTCCCTACCTAGGGCTCCCTACACTGTAGTTCTCAGAATACAGGTCAGATTGAGGGGGGTTGCTAGGTTCATTTTGACAGGCAAGGGAGTTCTCTAAAAAATTCATTATAAGTACCTTCTCTGGGGGTGTTATTTTAAATCTGAAGATTTGAACTATATTTACTCCATATGGGGGCATTTGCTTTTTTCCTTCATTTGCTCCTTCCCACCTAACATCATGATGGCTGCCGACATCTGCAAATCTTCAGGTTTAGAAGGGAATTATAACTCTCTATCATCTATCTATCTATTTATTGATCTATCTACACACACACACACTCTCTCTCTCTCTCTCTCTCTCAAGAATTTTTTATTGCTGACAGTATGAATATCGAAGGAATTACTAGTTGTTTTATGTTTACTACTTTATTATAGGATTTAAACAAATGAACTAAACAACTATGTATATCACAAATAAAACTTAAAACACACCAAAATGGGATGAAGAGTTTCTCGGAAATGTTTCTATGGTGACCCGTTCTTTAAAGGAATACCAGTGATTTGTCTTACATTGTATGCAAGACTTCAAATACCCTTTCTTTAGTGCTGCCTACCAAGAGCTCAAATGCAACTGCGATGCAGCAAGTTTTTCAGATATTATCAGTGGTGATGATGTGCACACAGGTGGCATTCATGTGGAAATTATGGTAAAGTTTGGATTCATTTACACTTGACACTTCTGTAACAAAGGCTTAAAGAAAAAAAGTGAACAAACAAAATGTGGTATTTTTCTACCTCTCTCCAAAAACCTATGCAAAAGGAGAGTATTTATACTTCAAGCCATGTCGTTTTTGCTCAGAAACAGTGTAGTCAATTTGGGATTTTTCTCCATACAAAATATATTTGACATTTTTAACGGTGACAGGCATTAAAGTCAAAGCAAAACCTATTTCTTTGTAAAATTGTTTCAAATAACTTACCCGACTCAATTGCCCGGTAAATCATTGAATGGTTGGATTTGGTTTCAGAAAATTTTCTTCAGTCTTGTCTACTGTTTTGTGGAAAGTGGTGGGAAGAAAACAAGCAAGCTCCTGAAGCACTCTTGGCTAGAAAAAGTCAAAAGTTCACGGGGTGGAAAGAATGTTAGGAGAAGAATTAAGTTGTGACTGCATTGATCTTTATATGACATTGGGATAAGCACTGATCTCTATATGACATTGGGATAAGCTTATTCTTACTGTTTTCTGAGAACATACTCTGTGCTAGTCATTATGCTAAATATACATCTATTCACATAATATAGTAAATATAGTGTAATCACAACATCATTTCAAACTTTTGCTTGTTGTCTATATTTTACAGGTGAAAAAAGGAGGCGGTATGCCTAGATAGTGGGAGTCGGCAGAAAACGAAGGATTATCTGTGAATCTGGTGTGCATCCATTGTGCCACTCCTATCTATAGCATGACCTTGTGTCATGCACAATAATGGCCACTCTTTAGAGCAGGGTGTCCAATCTTTTGACTTCCCTGGGCCACAGTGGAAGAAGAATTGTCTTGGGCCACACATAAAATACACTAACACTGATGACAGCTAATGAGCTAAAAAAAAATTGCAAAAATGATCTCATAATGTTTTAAGAAAGTTTATGAATTTGTGTTGAGCCACGTTCACAGCCGTCCTGGGCTCCATGCAGCCCTTGGACTGTGGGTTGGACAAGCCTAATTTAAAGGCCAAGGAGTAAATGAATGTAAAAATCAGAATATGTATCAAGAGGACTAATTGAGTTTCTACTTTTGATCTCATTCAGTTCAGAGACTGACTATTCCAAGAGTCACAGTGCACCAGAGTACACTTATCCCCACTTGCCCATGAAGGTGACGTTTGGCTTTCAAGCCTCATGAGCAACAAGTTAAAAAGGAGAAACACCAGCATCTTCCTTATATAGGGATTCTTTTTGCTTTTATGATTAACTAGCCTCTTTTATGCACTTGAAAAGGTTATCATGCTTTATGTCTGATACGGTAATGAGCACAACAGCTTACAGTGGGTACATGTTGGAGAGACTTTTTTCCCCTCTAATAAAAATTAAAGAGATCTGATTATGGAAAATAATGAGAACACAATGGAGATGTTTGTCAAATAATACAAAATTTCAATTAGGCAGGAGGAATACATTCAAGAGCTCTATTGTACATGATGGTGACTATAGTTAATAACAATACATGATATAATTGAAAATTACTAACAGAGTAGATTTTAAGTATTCTCACCACAAAAGAATGATAAGTACGTGAGGCAATTCATATGTTAATTAGCTTGACTTAGCCATTCCACAATGTGTACAGGTATCAAAACATGTACACTGTAAATACATCATGTTGCACACCATAAATATATACAATTTTAACTTGTTAATAACAAATGAGCTAATATCAGAAGTAGATAAAGGTGAGTACCCATATTTAAAAATTAGCTTTCAGAAGAAAACTTGAACTTCAGCATAGTTTTGTGTAGGTGAAACAAGAAAAAGGTGAAGAATGATAAGAGATCCTGAAATGACTGAAGAGATGAGTCTTACCCAGTTGGAAAGATTTGTTCCTTCTTAGCTGTTTCCCATTGGGAACTTAGAATCTATTCTTTGTAGTGATGAGAGCTTATAGAGCATGCCAACATATTTGCCACTATTTGTGTAGTTACTGTCACACTAGAATAAAAAGGGGGCTGTATTTCCAGGTTACTTGCTAATCATGCCAAAGGCAGAGGTATAATGCTGAGTGGCCACGTGGTTACCTCAAAATCCCCATACAGGTAGGAAAGAACCGGGGGTTCTTTGCATAGTCACAAGAATGCTCTCCATGTTGCCCCCTTTGGATTCCACATACAGACACACTCACGAGCTCAAGCTTTCCACACACTTCTTTTCATGCCTGCTTGCCTGTACACAGACAGACATGGAAACTTAATATTGTTAATGCACTAAATGTCTCTGAATTGTACACTTTAGTGTTGTTAATTTTATGTTGTGTAAATTTCATCTCAATTAAAAAAATCTTCACATACTGTGATATATATATATACATTAAATGCCTTTCTCAAAAAAAATTATGCCAGATTTAAATAAATAAATAGATACATAGATGGATAAATACCTGAAAGAGAAAATTATACAAAATGAGATAATGGGGAAAGGTAAATGGATATCGAAATGTAAATAAGAATCAACAAATGAAGAAACTTATTGTAAGCTATCTATGGGAGAAAGTGAAAACTCTTCACTTTTCTCTTAAGAAAGAATTAATGGTCATAAAGGGAAAAGGACCTAGTGCTCACTCCTTAGGAAGCATAGGCCCATCCTAAAGGTTGGGAACCCTTAAATCACTTGAAAAGTTCTGGCTTTCTCATTTGAATACCCAGAACACATTTTCTTAGGACAGATTTCCACTGGTGGACAACTTCATCATGCCACCATACCCTCAGGCCTGAAGACTATGGGAGAAGGCCAGGGATTACAGGAACCAGGTTTCATCATTCACGTTGATAATTAAATGTCGAAGAATCAAGGAGAATTCCCGACTCACCTGTGGAGAGTTAAGAACGCCATCCTGTACCTTGGAAGGATGGCAGGGCTGGGAAAGTCATGGAATTTGAACAAAGTGCAGTTGTAACAGATAACTTTCTTTAACTTTAGGGATGAAATCTCAGGAGGCCAATTATATTTGGTTTATTGGATTTCTTTTATTTTCCCTCCCCCTCTGTACGGTCACTTATGCACCTAATATCCTAACCTACATTCAACTTTGCAAATAAAAGTTTTATCCCCTTCTCCCTGGAGCATGGGAAGGAGCTCACCAAACTAATTTCTCAAGGGTGTTACGTTTATGTCTTCAGTTATGCCACCTTTGGATGGAGAGAACTTTGATCCCACTTTATGGGCTTGTAGATGTAATTAAATCTCTAGTTCCTCATTCCAATTGGCCCATTTCAACTTCTGTTTGAGCCATAGCTCCTGGTCCAGGCAACTTAGGAGACCATTGGAATTCTCTGTGTGCATAATCTGGTCTGAGCATGGGCAGGGAGACTTGCCCATGGCCAGTGAGATGTTGCTTTATAGTGGGCTGCTTGCTCTCCAGGTTTGGAATTCTACCACCACCTTCAGGAACCTTCTTAGAATTTTTGTCTTGTCTTTACTTAAAGGAAGACAGACCTTATCCTGGTTTTTAACTTAGAAATTTTACTTCCTAGAAGCGTTAATAATAGATCTTTAGTGAGGATGCTAAGCATTGTGCAGCAAAACCTGTAGAATTGCAATGCATTTTTCTCTCTCTCCCCTTACCCAAGGGTGAGAGTGGAGATTTCCATGTGTGCATTGTTAATATGAAAGCCTCAGGCTGTTCTTACTGTCTGCTCAGCTACCTGGCATTACCCTGGGAAAACTATCTTGTGATTTCTACTCCCTGGCTTGTTCTGAAGCTGATGCAATGGTATCTTTTTCTGGCCAATGATCTGAGAACCACTTTCTAAGTACAATGAACAATATACCTAAAGAGAGTTCCCCATCCCTGTGAGTGCTGGAATTGGAGAGAGAAATTCATTAGAGACCGAGGTAGCTCTGGATCTTAAAAACAAAAGAGATAAGGAGTGCAGGGCCAGGGAAAAGAAGAAATTTGCTTTCTAGCTCCCAAAATGTTGCTGATATCTCTCATTCAATACTTTCTTTTCTTATTTGCTGTCTTCTTTACTTTGTGGATTTCTTATCTAATTTCTTATTCTTTTTACCATTATTTTTACAGGTCTAGGAGGAAACAAATAGAAACTCATTTGTAAAATACACTTCCTCACCTTCAGATTTTAAGAATTAATTTTTTTCTATGGTGTGTAAGCAAAACAAAAATGACATTTCTTTGGCCTTTTAGTATAGACACTTGTGCCAACATCATTTTTTGTAGTATATATTTTCCTAAATTTATTTGAAATTATGAATATATGATATATTAGAGTCCCACATATGAAAGTTTCTTTTTGGACTGCATCTTGATTCACTGATGCATTTGTCTTTCTCTACACAAGTACCATAGTTTTAATTGTAGTTACTTCATGATATGCTTTGATATGGCATGGAACAGGTACTTTCTCACTTTATTTCACTTCTTTCTCACAAACCTTTTATTACTCTTGCTTGATAGCTTTTCTTTCATGTGAGGTTTTAAATCAATCTATCAAGTACCATTTTTAACAGTGTCTTCTGGATTTGGATTGCTATTTCCTTGAATTACATACTCTTTGAGAAAATTTGACTTTTATGATATTAATTGCTTTGCTGCCAGAAGTAGCTATCACTTCATTTATTTTAGGACTTTTAAAAATATATTTTAAAAAATCATTAGAGCTTTCTCACTGAAGGTCCTATATGTGTATCATTGATTTCATATTTATTCTTTCATGGTTTATATTGTTACTGTACACGGGATAGTTTCTGTTATTTTTTTAGTTGTTGCTTGGGTATGGAAATGCTAATCTCCTTGCTGAACTCTCAATGATTTCTAATAATTTTGTAATTGAATATCTTGGATCTTTTAAAGATGTACAAATCATATCAACTGTCTTCTGTCCATCAATATCCAGTTTCCACTTCTTTCTTCCAAGTTTTAATGCAATACATGGCATTTCACAGCCTTCTTTATAGCCTTGGTGAGACTACTTGACTGTTTGGACAGCTAACATGCAGAAGATCCTTGAGAAGGAAAATAAATATTTCTTGTAAATTCTGTGCTTTATGGGTTGGTCTTTACTTGGGATTATCTCTGCCCTATCTGATTCATATGACTGCTAATCTCATTCTATGAACATGTATAGTATTTATTCTATAAAGCAATAAGAATGTGGCTAGGCAAGTGGATTATAAGCCCACTAGGGTTTATAATATAATATTATATAATTATAATATGTAATATAATATATAATAATTATATATAATATACAGAATATATTTATACACAATATAAATATAATAAATATTATATAATGATATAACATTATACAATGTTAGCTAAGGCAATCCAATAGCGTATTTTAAAAAAATAATATATCATAATAAAATATGGGTTTTCCCAAGGGATACAAGGATGGCTCACCATAAAATAATTGACCAATGTAATGAACTACTTAATAGACTGACAGTGGAAAATTTATATGATTATTTCAATAAATGGATTAAAACCCATTTGATAAAGTATTTATCCATCGATTTAAGAAATCATTTAAAAACAGAACTAGAAGGGAACTTCCTTAACTTGGTAAAGGTTAACTATTTCAAATTCACGGCAGTGTACTGGATGGAGAATCTCTGTATGCATTTCTTTAAATCAGAAATAAGAAAAGATACCTATTCTCACAGCTTACAATTAGACAGGACACTAGAGGTCCTGACCTATGCTATAGGAAAAGAAAATAATTAAGATTTACAAAGACTGTAAGCAAAACCATCATTATTTACAGATGATAAGATTATATATCTAGGAAATTTTTTGTAACACTCTATTAGCTTTAATAGGAGAACTGGACACAAGACCAACCTTAGAGATATCAATAACTACTCCTGTAATTTCAGTACTTTGGGTGGCCAAGGCAGGAGGACTGCTTGAGGCCAAGAGTTCAAGACCAACCTGGACAACAAAGTAAGACCCTATTTCTACAAAAAATAAAAAATTTAGCAGTGCTTGGTGATGCACACCTGTAGTCCCAGCTACTTGGAAGGCTGAGCAGGGAGTATGGCTTGAGCCCAGGAGTTTGTGGCTATAGTGAGCTATAATTTCACCACTGCACTCTAGCCTGGGAGACAAGGTCAGACTGTCTCTTAAAAAAATAAAGAAAGAAATCAATGGAATTTCTGTACACCAACAATAACCAACTAGAAAAATATAATAAAATGTCATTTATAACAGCAACACAAATTATAAAGTTGGAATTGTACAAAGTAGGGGTTTTTTAACAGAGAATATACATGATTTCTATGGCACTCTTTGCCAGACCTTTCAGTCCTCTCAATCTTTTTCTTTCTTCTTTCTTTCTTTCTTTCTTTCTTTCTTTCTTTCTTTCTTTCTTTCTTTCTTTCTTTCTTTCTTTCTTTCTTTCTTTCTTTC
>NW_012115154.1:12282288-12317465 GCF_000951035.1 Colobus angolensis palliatus | reverse complement strand
TTTCTTTCTTTCTTTCTTTCTTTCTTTCTTTCTTTCTTTCTTTCTTTCTTTCTTTCTTTCTTTCCTTCTTTTTCTTTCTTTTTCTTTTTCTTTTTCTTTTTTTTCTGTGACAGAGTCTCCCTCCAGTTGCGCAGGCTGGAGTGCAGTGGCAAGATCTTGGCTCACTGCCACCTCCACTTCCCAGGCTCAAGTGATTCTTCTCCCTCAGCCACCTGAGTAGCTGGGATTACAGGAGTGGACCACCATGCCCACCTAATTTTTGTAGTTTTATTAGAGACAGGATTTCATCATGTTGGTCAGGCTGGTCTTGAACTCCTGACCTCAGGTGATCCACCCACCTCAGCCTCCCAAAGTGCTGGGATTACAGGTGTGAGCCACCGATCCCAGACAATATTTTTTATCTACCTTCCTTATTATTTTTCTCCCTAGCAATTAACACCATCCAACATAACATATATCTTAATTATTTCTTTTTTTTATTGTCTGTTTCCCTTAAGTTGAATGTAAACTCCATGAGGGCAGAGATTTTTGTTCGCCTAGAATAGTGTCCAGCATGTAAAAAATATTTAACAAATATTTGTTGAACAAATGTGGAGGACATTAAAGAGTTTCTGAATAACTGTAACGATATTTCATGCTTTGTTTTGGACAATTTAATATTATGAAGATCAGTTCTCCAGACAGAAGTAATCTAGAAACAATTAAAATTTCAGGTGAAATTTTTGGGAAACTTTTGACTAAAATTAGTCAAAATTTTATATGAAATATATCTCTCTATAAATAGCTGGATTAACTTTGAAAAAAGGACCAAATAAAACAGGCATGCTCATGTTATTTGATGTCTTACACACCCTGCAGGAAGACTTATTGAAAGCCAAAATAATTTAAAAAATAGAATACCAGAATGCATGATATTGAGAGCAGATGGAATAACAAACAGGAATGAATAGAGAGTTTAAAGATAGACCCAAACATAGGTAAACTTAGTACACACTAAAATTACTACAAATGAATGAGTGAAGAATTAATTGCCTAATAAATGGAACACTGGAAAAGTGTTGTGGGAAGTCAGGGACCCCAAACAGAGGGACTGGCTGGATTCGAAGCAGAAGAACATAAATTGTGAAGATTTCATGGACATTTATCAGTTCCCAAAATTAATACTTTTATAATTTCTTACGCCTGTCTTTACTGCAATCTCTGAACATAAATTGTGAAGACTTCATGGACATTTATCACTTCCCCAATCAATACTCCTATAATTTCTTATGCCTGTCTTTACTTTAATCTCTTAATCCTGCTTTGTAAGCTGAGAATGTACGTCACCTCAGGACAACTATTGTACAAATTGATTGTAAAATATGTGTGTTTGAACAATATGAAATCAGAGAACCCTGAAAAAGAACAGAATAACAGAATAATTTTCAGGGAACAAGGAAAGATAACCATAAGGTCTGACTGCCTGTGGGGTTGGGTAGAATAGAGCCATATTTTTCTTCTCACAGAAAACCTATAGATGGATGTGTGAGTGGGAGAAATATTGCTGAATTATTTTCCCAGCAAGGAATAGCCCTGGGGAAGGAATGCATTCCTGGGGTAGGTCTAGAGAGGGCTGCTCTGGGAGTGTCTGTCTTATGCAGTTGAGATAAGGACTGAAATATGCCCTGGTCTCCTACAGTGCCCTCAGGCTTACTAGGATTGGGAAATTCCAGCCTGGAAATTCTAGTCAGACCGGCTGTCTGCTCTCGACCCCTATTTCCTGTTAAGATGTTTATCAAGACAATGCGTACACAGTGGGACACAGACCCTCATCAGGAATTCTAATTTTGCCTTTGCCTTGTGATCTTTTATTGCCCTTTGAAGCGTGTGATCTTTGTGACTTACTCCCTGTTCGTACACTCCCTCCCCTTTTAGAATCCCTAATAAAAATGTGCTGGTTTTGCAGCTCAGGTGGGCATCATGGAACCTGCTGATATGTGATGTCACCCCTGGTGGCCCAGCTGTAAAATTCTTCTCTTTGTACTCTTTCTCTTTATTTCTCAGACCAGCCAACACTCAGGGAAAATAGAAAAGAACCTATGTTGAAATATTGGGGGCTGTTTCCCCCGATAGGAAAGATAACATTGGATCTATATTTCACAAATATTTAAAAGTGAATGTCAGATATACTAAAGAAATATTGTAATAGGTAAAATTAAAAACCTAATTAAATAAAAAATATAGTATTTTATGACCTACATGCAGGATTTTTTCTTTTTAGAAAAACAAACTTCCAAAGCACAAATCACAGAATTAAAAAGTGATGCATTTGATTGCCTCAAAATGAAGGCCTTCTGTTCAACAAAGGACTCTATGGATAAAGTGAACAGAGGGATGACAGATTAGAAGCATGTATTTGCAGTGGGTATAACAGAACAGGGCTAACATCTATAATATATCTATCAATAAAGAAATGGCAAACAACCCAAAGGAAAAATGGGCAAAGAAAATGAACATGCAGTGTACAACAATAAAAACCCAAATAGCTAACAGTTTGCTTCACTCACTCAGAAAACATATATTTTGTGCCTACTATGAGACAGGCACTATTTTAGAGACTTGGCATATACTAGTTTACAAAACAAAGAGCCCTGCCTTCAAGGGGCTTATATATGGGGCAGTGAAGGGAAACCTATATTTGAAAATGCATAAATTGCAAAAATGCTAGAAAAGGTAAGTTCTCTGGAAAAAATAAATCAAGGGAAGAAGGAGTGGGAGTGTGGGTCAGAAAGGAAGTTTGTTGTAACAAATAGGTCAGTCATGTAAATCTCGTTGAAGAGATGATGGTTGAATGAAAAATCAGCAGAGGTGAGGAAGTGGCTATCTAACGAAAGAGCATCCCAGGAAAAGAGTATAGTTAGAAAACAGGCCCATCTCCACAAAAAATACTTTGGATTTTGTTTTTAGTAAATGCAGGGTGTGAGCAGGGTAATGACATGGCCTGAGTTATATTTTAAAAGGTTCCCTCTGAGTGCTGGGACATAAGAGTGAAGCAGAGAAACTTGTTGAAGGCTACTGCAGTAACCCAAGTGGGAGACGGTGGTGTTTCATACCACAGAGTGACCACAGAGGTGAGAAGTGATCATATTCTGCACATATTTTGAAGGTAGGGGCAACAGGACATTTTTGCAGATTTGAGTCAGGTATGAAAAAAAGGAGTGGTGAATGGACTCCTCACTGCAATGAGGAAGTTACCATGAACTGAGACGAGGAAGGCATGAACAGAATGATACAGAATGAGAGTGGGCGGGAATCAGGAACTCAGCATGAGAAAAACATGAGAATGAAACTCCATGTCTGATTACTTTTCAGAGTAATGGAAAATAAAACAATTTTATCTTTTTAGCTAAAAAAAATAATAAAAACATGCCGAGTGTTGTTGAAGTTGTACATAAGGAAGGATTGTGCACTGAAGTAGGAGTATAGAGTTATAAAGCCATTCTAGAGATCACTATGACCTAGCAACTTAGTTCCTGTGGAAATACACCCAAGAAATTTCCACACAGGTCTTTAAGTGAGCCTGTATCGTGATATGAATGCCAGGGTGCTGGGGAGTTGGATATTTAGCTACCAGGAATGATAGCCAGAATATTGTGAACACCATGGATTCATAATTGATCACTGTGAACTATTAGAAGTAGTAGACTAGCAATATGTATGAATCTTTATATTGTTGAACCTGGGCATGGTGGCTCACCTCTGTAATCCCAGCACTTTGGGAGGCCAAGGCGGGAGGACTGTCTGAGCTCAAGAGTTCCTGACCAGCCTGGGCAACACGGTGAAACCTCATCTCTAGTAAAATACAAAAAATTAGTCGGCCATGGCAGCATGTGCCTGTAGTCCCAGCTACTCGGCAGGCTGAGACAGGAGAATTGCTTGAACCTGGGAGGTGGAGGTTGCAGTGAGCAATATGTATGAATCTTTATATTGTTGAACCTGGGCATGGTGGCTCACCTCTGTAATCCCAGCACTTTGGGAGGCCAAGGCAGGAGGACTGTCTGAGCTCAAGAGTTCCTGACCAGCCTGGGCAACACGGTGAAACCCCGTCTCTAGTAAAATACAAAAAATTAGTCGGCCATGGCAGCATGTGCCTGTAGTCCCAGCTACTCGGGAGGCTGAGGGAGGAGAATTGCTTGAACCCAGAAGACAGAGGTTGCAGTGAGCCGAGATAGTGCCACTGCACTCCAGCCTGGGTGACAGAGTGAGACTCCATCTCAAAACAAACCAACCAACAAACAAAAAAACAATAAAAAAAAAATGTTGAGTGGAGAAAATGAATACATAGAATCAGATAACAGCATAACACATTTTTTTAAAAAATGGATAAATTCACTCTCAAAATATATTTATTGCATTAACAAATTAGAATAGTTGGCCAAAAGACCAGGAAGAAACAGACATTACAAATAAGATATAAGAGAATTAATGCAATATGCAGCATAACAATGTTTTGCTCAGTGACTGACCTCATATACTATGGTGGTCCCATAAAATTATAATGGAGCTGAAAAATTCTTATTGCCTAGTGACTTCGCAGCTACTAGAACGTTGTAGCAACACATTACCTTTTCTATGTTTAGATATATTTGGAAACACAAATATTTACCACTGTGTTAAAATTGCCTACAGTATTCAGTACAGTATCATGCTGTACAGGTTTGTAAACTAGGAGAAAAGCCTATACCATGTAGCCTAGGTGTGTAGTAGGCTATGCCATCTAGGTTTGTGTACCTATGGTACACAACTCTATGGTGTTTGCATGATGACAAAATCGCCTAATGACACATTTCTCATAGCATGTCTCTGTCGTTAAACCATACATGACTGTAATAAATTTTCAAAAATTATTAAGAGGTCCCTTGTGTTATTCCATATACTGATGAGTATTATTAACCAATTATCTCTGCACTTGAGATTTTTAAAAGCCTTATTTTCTAATATCTTAATTCTAACATATATGATCTTTATACACTTCATAAAAGGCAACTCCTAAAATAGCAAAGAACATGTCCGTTGATAAATTATTCAGTGAGCATGAATTTAACAGCATTGTTAGGCACTGTGACTACAAGGAGCATCCGCCTTGCTCTCAAGAAGCTTACAGTCTAACTTGCCAAGACAATACTGCCCCTTCCACTGCAAAAGTAGGTTTTCTTCTTTTGAAAAGTAGGAGGTCAAAACAGCTTTATTTTTGAAAATTTACACAATTTTTAGCAGAGTTATTGATGCCAGTAATCTATAGAATTCAAAATTTCCAGCAAAAGGCAATATGTGTAAATAAATTAGATTAAGTCTAAGATTTCACACACCAATATCTTGTAGGTCTAGAATCATTTTCTCCATCAATACCTATGACTTGTAGAAAAACATATTTTCTTTTTATAGAGATTTACCTGTTTTCTTCCAACCCTTGATGGATGAACACATGCAGTGAAAGAGGGAAGACAGGATGCAGGTGCAGATGGGGAGGGAACCGCAGCTGGACCATAACAGACCCTGCACAGGAAGAGTTTGCATTTTGTTCTAAGCAGGAGATGTAGCCTAATTTATTTTCTCAGATAAAGGTGTCCTCACCAGGTCAAAGGGCCCAGGTTACCCAACAAATAAATTGCAGGACAAAGAAAGAGTTGGAGGGGACCTACAGGTTGAAGAGACTTTGAAGATACACGAAGTAGAAATGTGCAGAACTAAACTAGATGGACTAGCGATGTTTGTTTGGGCACTAAAGCCATAAAGATGTGCAAGAAAGTGGTTAGTACAAAGATCAGGATAGTAGTTACTATTGGGAAAAGGGGTTGGGTGATTAGGATGGGGCACATGGAGGGGCTTCTGCAGTAGCTGGTAGTTCTATTTTTGATCTGAACAGTCCTGACAAGCAGGTTGGCTAATAGTAATTCACTAAGTCACACAAGTATTTAGTGTGGTTTTCTGCTTCTGTGTTTTATTTTACATAAAAACAAACAGAAATTTTAAAACTTAAGCTATTGTGTAAAGAATAAAATGTAGAAAGTAAAGATGGAAACAGAGAAAGCAATCAATCGTATATAATTGTTGATAAAGCTAACAGAATTCATTGACTATTAGATATAAAGGGAAGGAATCCAGAATTATTCTGAGTGTGTTCCTTTTACTGATATAGTGACGGTATACTGGGTCAAGAGACGAGCAGTTTGCCGTAGAGGAAGCAAGCACAATAGTACCAGTTTAGCCATGTTAAGAATGTGATTCATTTTTCATAACTGTTATTAAACAAGCAATTGGACACATGTGTTTGGAGCCCATGAGAAAGATCTTGTCTATTCTGGAACTAAGAAAATTAAGAACTTAATTATAGATGTGTGGATAGATAGGTGATAGATGCCACGAGTCTGGGTAAGATCACTTGGAGCAGACAGAGAACAGCAAGCCACTATATCCACAGTAAGTTTATAAAGCCCATTTTGAATAACTATATGGGAGAGAGAGGATTGAATAACACTTAGGCCTATAATTTACCCTAAGAATCTTTTTTAAGTAGTTGAATATCGACTCTGTGCCAGCCACTCTGCCAGGTATTTTAAAAAGATTATCTATAATCTTCAAAATCATCACACGTTAGGTATTATGGCTTGTTTTAATAGCTGAGGGAACTGGAGGTCAGAGATTATTGAAAGCCACATTGTTGGTGAGAGATAGGGTCAAGACACAAAGTGTGGCTGGTCTCACTCAGGAGCTCTTCACCCTGTCCACATTATATTTCCTGAAATAAAGGAAGCGTGTGAAGTCTAAGAGGCTAGATTCCCAAGTGGACCCCAGTTTAACAATTGGAATCTTTCGTTTTTGTTTTCTTGCCACATATTAACAGGGCTGTGATTCTTAGAGGTATAGTGCCAGAGCAAGTGTACAAAAACATGCTCCCTTTGGTCTACCTTGTCAGAAAATCTTAGGAGAAAGGGCATAGCAATCATTTCTTCTTTGTAATGTCTTTCTTTGGACTGTTGGAAGGGAGGAGAAATTCATTGAATCTTCATCCTTTTTCACTAAATTTTTCCAACACTCTTTGTAAGACACTCCGCACGTCGTTGTTCCTCAGGCTGTAGATTAAGGGATTAAGCATTGGAGTCACGACGGCATAAAAGAGGGCAACCATCTTCTCCTGTTCCACGGAGGAGCCACCCACAGGTCTCATGTAGGTGAACATTGTAGCCCCAAAGCACGTGCAAACCACAGTGAGGTGAGAGGCGCAGGTCCCAGAGGCTTTGCGGCGTCCCTGGGCAGAAGGAATACGAAGAATAGTAGCAACTATGCGAGCATAGGAGAATAGGACCAGTGAACAGGGAAGCAGGATCACCAGAAACCCTGAGATGGCCACCATGGCCTTGTTGAAGGAGACGTCCATGCAGGCTAGCCGTAGCACTGCTAAGGTCTCACAGGCAAAGTGATTAATAACATTGTGACACAGGGGAAGCTGGAAGGTGATAATTGTTTCCATCAGTGAATTTGAGAAGCCAGCCACCAGGCAGCCGGCCGCCAGCCCCAGGCACAGCCCTCCATGCATGATGAGTGTGTAGTGCAGTGGGTGGCACACGGCCACATAGCGGTCATAGGCCATGGCCCCCAGCAGGAAGAACTCCATGCTGCCCATTGCCGAGGAGACACACAGCTGGAGCACACAGCTGTGGAATGGTATGGACTTTCGGGCTGAAAGAAAGTGAACAAGCATCTGTGGGACAGTGCTATTGGTATAACAGATGTCCACAAATGACAGGACACCAAGGAAGAAGTACATGGGTGTATTGAGCCTGCTGTCCAGCCTGATAAGGAGGAGGATGAGGAAGTTTCCCAGCACAGTCACCAGATACATGGCCAGGAACAGGACAAAGAGGAAGACCTGAGTCTCCCAGGCACTGGACAATCCAAGCAGAATGAAATCACACATCCACGTCTGGTTTTCTCTACCCAGGAGCCTCTGAGGACCAAACCCAAGTCATAAATCAGTAAGTCCCAGAACTTCAGGGTGGCAGAGGTTTTATGAGGTCATTTACACCAGGTAGCCCATCTAATATTAAGTGTTGTGGTTTTCCAGATTATATACATCTCCTTGAAGGTTCTGGCCACAATAGAACCTGTAGATGTTCGCATTCATTGAGGAAAAAAACCTCTTCTTCCTTAAGTGGGGAAGATTTTATTAAAATGAGTGGATGCTTGACTTAAACAAATCAACTGTGGAACTGGAATCTCTTCTTTTACATCCAATTTCTAATTGTAAAGTTTGCTTACTTCTTTGTTGGATACCTGTTTTTCCCTCCTTACTGTCTCGGAATCCATAGTAAAGTAACCTAACAGTTACAAACACATTTTTAATTTTTTTTTTTTTGAGACGGAGTCTTGCTCTGTCGCCCAGGCTGGAGTGCAGTGGCCGGATCTCAGCTCACTGCAAGCTCCGCCTCCCGGGTTTAGCCATTCTCCTGCCTCAGCCTCCCCAGTAGCTGGGACTACAGGCGCCCGCCACCTCGCCCGGCTAGTTTTTTGTGTTTTTTTTTTTTTAGTAGAGACGGGGTTTCACTGTGTTAGCCAGTATGGTCTCGATCTCCTGACCTCGTGATCCACCCCTCTCGGCCTCCCAAAGTGCTGGGATTACAGGCTTGAGCCACCGCGCCCGGCCTAAATTTTTTGATCTCTGAATTCTCTGACTACAAAACTATGTTGCCCCATTTTTATCCATTTATAATTAGAAACTTGGGGCTTCATCTTAGAAAGCAGACATAAAATAGATTTTTAAGTGATTAAAAGCTGTCAAAAGTCTCTTATCTGGATGATAAGGTAAGAGGAAAGAATGCCCAATGTCATTTTCATCCTCCTGCAGAAAAGTAGCAGAGTATGTGTTAACAGCAGGGCTATGACTGTCCAGAAACTATATGTCAGTGATGCATCTACTATCTTCCCTAATAAATGATAAGAACTTACATATTTGCTAGAAGTATTAGCCTATTAACTGAGAGATAATGGTCATCTAGTTGCATATTCCCACCAGTTCTATTTGTATTATGTCCTGAATAGTGACAGATATGGTTTGGAGACCACAGTGTGATGGAAAATAATTAACTGGAATTAACTCATTGAAATGACTATTGATTATCTCTCGCTCTCTTTCTCTCAATTCCCTTTATTCTTGTTTTCATCTCAAATACTTTGCTGTTCCCCTCCCTTGGAAAACTTTGTCTTCTCTTATCTTTGTACTGTTCTCCTTCTATTGTGGCTCACAGAACCAAAAGGCAACACTCTAGCCTGCTCAATACCATCTCCAAACTTTCTAATACTGATGATAAACAGTATTTTGGAAAGTTCAAGGGCTCTAGTATTCAAAAATGCTCTTTGAAACTCTTAGTAATCTGTGTTTGCACCTTATTCAAATCACAAATGATTTGGAAACATTTTATGGTCTTACCAAAGCCTACTCTAAATTTCCCACATATTCTATTTTTTAATTACTCTGTCTTGTGGCAAAAGGAAATGAAACTTAGACCCAGATATTCCAACCAAATATTACCTACTTTCCATCTGTGGTCAGGTAGTGCCATTAACTGCAGATAAATAGGGTGTCCAGAGCACTTGGATAAGCTAACAGACAAAAAGTCAATGGGCATTTGGATATGATAATCCTTTATTCACCTTTGAATAAATTAAGCTTAATAAACCATTCCTATCCCAAGAGATAATTTATGTAAGTCACAATGAGAGGAGGCAATAAAAGTACTAAATGTTTTTTAATTCTTTAAAATTTACTCTAAAGCTTCAAAAGATTAATAAATCACTTCATAATATTTCTATCAAAGAAAGAAAAAACCTACCCTTTTTTAATCCCTAATGAATAAAATAGTCAAATTATAAAAGCATAACTGACAGGTACTGCAGGTACTGCCTCATCTCAAAGGGGAAAATCAATGCCTGGGACCTGTCAATGTGACTTGGCCATAAACAGACAATATTTTATAAACTAGTTCTGAAAATTCAATGGAGTAGTAGTCAGTTCTTCTATGACCTATGAAACAATTCATATAAAGGAATTTCGTCACCAAAGGGTTGAAACTAACAGAGAAGGGTATATTTGATGATGCCTTAATGGATCTCAGGTACCAAATAAGGAAACCTGGTTGAAAAAACCAACTGACATTAATCTCTTGGAGTTTTAAACCTTTTACTTCTTAACAAAAATAAAAATAAAGGTTCGAAAAAATTTAGTAATCCCTGATTTTTGGCCAGAAAGGCCCAAGAAGGTATTGATTAAAGATAAAATAAAAATACCTGTAGTTAGCATGTCATATTTCTGTATCATCTTCGTTATTTTTTTTTTAACGGCCTCTTCCTGGGAGTGAATGAACTGCTTTGCCAATGAATTTGCATTTACCAGTTCATCTCTCATTAACTCTTTTCTTGATTTGTCTAAAGGGAGCATAGGTTCAAATCTTTCCTAATTCATTGGAGGGTGGCAATATATGTATCCTTAATGAAATAAGAATATAATGCTAATGGTAAAAATAATGGTTTCTTAAGAAAAAAAGCAAAAAATAAAATAATAAAGCTTAAAACATTTTTGAAAATTTGGTATGTAAATAAAAGTTAAGCAGATTTTCTAAAGTAAGGTGGCAATGTTATAATTGACAATAATAGTGAAGGCGAACGGCATTCCTGTATCACCTTTTCTTCCTGAGTTTATGATTCAGGCTTCCTATGGTGATGAATTACAAGTGTTCTTTTCAAAATACAAAACCACATGGAAAACTTGAGTTTTTCCCAAAATGTCGATTGGCTGAGTTGCTCTCCCAATCCCAACTTCCTTAGGTATAGCCACAGTGCTGGCAGCAACATACGCTTTGGTTATTCTGATGAAGTTACCTTATGACCATCATCATTTATGAGCTAGTCAGCACAAACCTGTCCTCTAGTCCACATTTCCAGGAGTTAGTGCTGCTGTGTGCTGCGGTGGGATGCAGGAAACATGACCAGCTAAGCTTGGTGATTCCTGTGAAAGCTGTCAAAGCCTTATGCTGGGTGCTTTTCTTCTCAGAGGTATCTGAAAATAACTTCCTCCTCAATTTGGCTATTCAAGCTATGGTTTCTTGGAACCAATTGCCAAAATGAGACTTTTATCGTTCCACCAACCAAATTCATTCCTATTGTCACATAAGGCTTAAAAGTCTAGGAAGCAGCTGTGTGTGTTAAGGAGGAAACCCTGGGTTCATGGCTCAAGGTTCTAATACAGCACTGGAGATGACAAGAGGTCAGCACTACCCCAGGAAGAGAGGGCTGGGCAAGAGGCAGGATTTAGAAGTTATTTTCTTTCCCCTCAGAGAGAAAATCTCTGCAGGCCAATTATGCTGTGTTAATTAGGCTTCTCTTACTTTTTCTTCTTCTTTTTTTCTTTCATTTTTCCCCTTCATTTCTTTTTCTTTCATTCAGGAATTTCAATATGGTGACTCCCTCACCTTAAACTCTTACATATACACTTAAGAGAATTTACAAATAAGAATTTAGTGTTTCCTGACCCCAAAACATGAGAAGAGAATTCAAAGTCCCAGTTCCCCAGGGGACATTTTTTTTTTTTTTTTTTTTTTTTTTTTTTGAGACGGAGTCTCGCTCTGTCACCCAGGCTGGAGTGCAGTGGCCAGATCTCAGCTCACTGCAAGCTCCGCCTCCCGGGTTCCCGCCATTCTCCTGCCTCAGCCTCCCAAGTGGCTGGGACTACAGGCGCCCGCCACCTCGCCCGGCTAATTTTTTGTATTTTTAGTAGAGACAGGGTTTCACCGTGTTAGCCAGGATGGTCTCGATCTCCTGACCTCGTGATCCGCCCGTCTCGGCCTCCCAAAGTGCTGGGATTACAGGCTTGAGCCACCGCGCCCTGTCCCCAGGGGACATTCTTCTAAGCCTTTGTTGAAGTTTCACTTTGAGGAAGCTGTAACTTGCCCATGATGTTCTGTCCACGCACTCATGATTTGGAATATTTGACACAAATGTCTAGTTATTCATGGATCATCTATATGACCTTTGAACATTTTCTTCTTTAACATGACACAAGTTATGCATTATTTGGGATCAAATATCTTTTCACAACTGATGCAACTGTTTTGCGAAACCTTTCTCATTCTGTCTGACTACTGAAAGAGTACTTCAAGCTGTCAAATTATTTAACTATGTATCTAGTGTTTAACTCTTATATTCTGCAAATACCACAGAAATTTACTACATACTTTAAGCATCTCAAATTATATATCCATTGTGTTAGATATGTGGGTTGTTTCTAGTTCGTAGCTATTAAAAACGATACTGCTATGAACATTCATAGACACATACAACACACTCATCTTTCATCCCACATATGTACCCATTTCAGTTGCCTGGTAGTGTAATTGCTACATCACAAGTTAAATGCACGCCCAACATTAGCTAACATTGTAAGTTTGCCAAAACAGTTGTATAAATTAAATTTCCATCAACTATATACTAGGATTTTTTTTTTGCTCCATCTTTTATCTACCCTTGTTATTGTCAGTTTTTTTCATTGTTAACCATTCACATAGGTACATAGTAGTATCTCACTGTGATTATATTTTACATTTCCCTAATGACTAACAGCGTTGTACGTATTTTCAAATATTTATTGGCCATTTGGATATTCCATTTTGTGAAATGTATATGCAATGTTTTGCCCAGTTTTCTACTGGGTTATCTCTCTTTTTCTTACTGATTTTGGCTCTTTATATATTTTGAATGTAAGTCATCTGTCATAAAATGTTTTCTTCCACGGTGTGGCTCGCCTTTTTTACTCTCTTCATTGTGCTTCTGATGAATTGATTATCTTAATTTTAATGTAGTTTTATATATCAATTGTTTTTCATATAGTTCTAATGTTCTGTGTCCTGAATGAGAAATCTTTGTCTACTACAATTCATGAAATTATTCTTTATTTTTATCTTCTGGGAGTTTTAATGTTTTGCTTTTCACAGTTAGACCAACAATGTATCTGGAACTTATTTGTGTGCATGATGTGAGATAACAGCTCAGATTCACTTTTTTCTATGTGGATATCAAATTGACTGAGCAGGTTGAGAGATCGTTGCTTCTTCGCTGCTCCCTTGTATGGCCATAAACCAAATTTCAGTTTATTGTGTAGGTTTTTGTTTCTAGGCTCTAGGCTCTTTTTTTCTGTCCCATTGGTCTGTTTATTTATCAATACTACATTTTCTTCATTACCATAGTTTTATAATAAATCTTGTTTTATCATAGTGTAAATCCTCCAACTAGATTCTAAATTTTTAAATCATCTTGACTATTCAGGCCATACACATTTTTAATATGATTCTAAAATGTTCTCAAAAATTTCCAGGAAAATAACTTGCCAAGATTTTAATTTGATTTTCATTGAATCTGAAAATCCATTTGGGGGGAAGTGACATTTTTATGGTATTGTGTCTTCCAATCCACGTAAAAGTCATATTCTTCCATGTATTTTGTATCTGTATTTTTAATCTGTATATACGTGTTGTAGATCTCTCATTAGATTTGTTTCCAGATTTGAAGTTTTGAAATGTTGTTTTAAACAGTGTTTTTTAAATTACGTGAAAATATAATTAGCCTTTCTATATTGAATACATAAAATGGCTTTTGTGGATGACTAGTGTCATTTCTATCTTATATATTTGGTAGAATTCCTTGAAGAAACACTTGATTTAAAATAATTCTTTGAAGGAAAATTCTTAAACACAGATTCAAATCTCTTAAATACAAGACACACGATTTCTTCATGTGTCCAGTTTGGTAAGGTTTTTTTTTTGGGAATTTCTCTGTCCCATCAAACATTCAAATTTATGGGCCTAAATTTGTTAATATTTTCTTATATTTTCTAATTTATATAGAAACTGTGATAATGTGTCTTTTTCTTTTGCTGAGATTGTTTTTTTCTTCCAGTTCTCTCCATCCCCTCTATTTTGATCAGTCTGGGCAATAGATTATAAGTTTCACTAGAAAATATTTTAAAATCATTTGATGCAAGGAGGACAACAAATAATCCAAATAGATTATGACACCAAAACACAGGCAACAAAAGGAAACATACGGAAGTGGGATTTCCTTCAAACTAAAATGTTTTCACACAGCAGATGGAACAATCAACAGGATGAAAAAGCCACCTATGGAATGGGAGAAAATAGTTGCAAACCAAATATCTGATAAGAAGTTTGTATCCAAAACATATAAAAACCGTAGACAACTTAATAGCAAAAAAAAAAACCCCACAAAAAAACCAATTCAAAAACTGGCAAATAACTTGAATAGTTGTTTTTCCAAAGAAGACATAAAAATGACAAACAAATATATGAAAAGGTGTTCCGTGACACCAATCATCAGAGAAATGCAAATCAAAAAACACAATAAGATATTACCTTACACCTGTTTGGATGACTATTATTAAAAAGATAACAGATAATAAGTGTTGGTGAAGGTATGGAGAAAAGGAAATCTTTGTATATTTGTGTGAATGTGAAATGGTTATATCATTCCAGTATATATTGGATGATGATATTATATATTGGAATATATATTATATATAGGAATATTATTCAGCCATAAAAAAGGAAATCCTGTCATTTGTTACAATGTAGATAAACCTGGAGGACATTATGCTAAGTGCAAAAATCTAGGCAAAATGTAAGATCTCACTTATATGTGGAATCTTAAAAAGTTAAACTCATAGAAGTAGAGAATAGAACCATAGTTTCTAGGGGATAGGATATGGGGAAATAGGGAGATGCTGGTAAAACTTTCCGTTATCAGATGAACAAGTTCTGGGTATCTAAGGTACAGCATGGTGGTGATGGGTGTGTTAATTAATTTGATGTGGTAATCATTATGTAATGTATAAATATACCAAATCATGTCATACTTCTTGAATATACACAATTTTTATTTATCAATTAAATATGGAAAAAAATACGAATAAGGGGTAGTCTCATCCTTGGAAAACACCATTTAATTTAGCAAGTAACAGAAAGAAGACAATTATTTCCTCCTTTAAGAAGAAAATTCTTAATACTATAAAAGAAAGCAAACATCATTTTAAAATTATCTTCAAATATATATGGAGAGAACTTTTAAAATATGTAGCTCTTCTGAGCTTCTCTAGCCCAGTGTGGGACAAGTTGATAAATAGCTAGGACCTTGAAAAATCCATGGCTATTACATCAGAACCACTTCTAGAAAAAAATACATGTGCTAGGATTTGATTGCAACAATGTAGCAATGTATTTCACAGTTCTATTTTGGAGTTCTATCAAATATTAAAAGAACACATACTTTCAAATTTGCACAAGATTTTCAAAAGAAAAACATGAGGGATTATGGCATACCTAATTGTGTAAGATTATCATAACTATGATCCCAAAACTAGATAGGGAATATGAAAGGAAGAAAAATTCAGTCTGAATGGGGAAAATGGATAGAAAACTTTAAAAAATATATAGCAACCCCCATACATTCATATATAAAAGTATTTAATGCATCATACAAACTTGGTTTAACTCAAGACAAAAAAGTTTAATATTAGAAAATACTCGATTATTTGCCACATTATTAGTAAAAGAGTAAAAGCCATATGATCATATTAATAGACACAGAAAGATATTTTAAAATTAATATATATTCATGATTTAAAAAAATATAGACCTTACTACTGATGAAATGCACATACAGTAGATAAGCTTAGAAACAAAATAAAAATGTCATACCCCTATATATTAGTTTGTTCTCACACTGCTATAAAGAACTATCTGACACTGGGTAATTTATAAATAAAAGAGGTTTAATTGGCTAACGGTTCCACAGGCTGTACAAGAGGCATTGCTAGGGAGGCCTTAGGAAACTTACAATCACGGTGGAAGGATGAAGGCAAGCAAGCACACATTCCCATGGTAGCAGGATAGAGAGAGTGAAGGGGGAAGTGCTACATACTTTTAGACAGTCAGATCTCATGAGAACTCACTCACTATCATGAGAACAGCAAGGAGAAAATTTGCCCCCATGATCCAGTCACCTCCCACGAGATTCCTGCCACAACATTGGTGATTATGATTTAACATGAGATTTGGGTGGAGACACAGAGCCAACCTATATCAACCCATCTTTTTTAACATTATACTGCTAGTCCTAACCAGTAGAAGAACACAGGGAAATAATATAATAATATCAGGATTGGGGAGAAAAAAGCAATATTGTTATTTTATTTTCAGATTATATAATTTTCTATATAAATAACCTAAAAAAATCTACAGATAAATTATTATAATTATTAAAACAATTAAGCACGATCTTTGCATTAAATAAAACAATATCAGAAGCGATTGTGAATTCACCTTCTGGCCATGATAGAAGAGCTGGGATGGTATTCATTTGACCTACACAACTAGAAAACTGACCAGAATATATGAAGCAAAGGTTTTCAGACATTGGACAAAAGGCAGGGCAAAACAGTACTATCCCAGAGAAGGAAAATAAATGAGGTGAGTCATAACTACCCTTGCTTATTTCCCGGAGAGAGTTACCAGGCCACAGCACAAAGAGAGGGAACTCAAATGGAGCCCATGGTCATCCTGAGTTGAGAAGACAAAATTTGTAGTTTGGAGAAGAGTGACAAAGAGGAGAGCTAAAATGAGGGAAATTTTTCAATATCTGAAGACGGATATCCTTCAATCTTTTGCCGGACTGATCTTTGCATAAATATGAAGAACCTTCCTAGGCCAAGGAAATAACCATCAGACAGAAGTAAAAAGACTAATCTTTAAAGCTAACACAAGGCTCAGAATAGTTCATGTGCTCTCCAGTGAGGATGGAAAGACCTCAAACACACAAGACATTGAGTAGAATCCCTAGAAAGGCATAGCCTCAGGAGCAGTGCAAATTGACCCTACGTTTAACACTTGGCTGGCCCCAACCTAACACCCCTTAAAAGCAAGATTTGATACGTAAACGAATTCCAAGCATTTAAGTGCTTCCCAGAGAAAAGAGAAAAATATTTAAAGGAAAACGAAAGTACTCGGCACCAAAAAACATGAAACTCACAATACTTACAATCCAATTTTTAAAAGTCCAGGCATGCAAAGTAGCAGAAAAAAAGTTCCCGGGACACAACACAAGGAGAAGGAACCAAAACAAGCCACAATAAAGAGAAAAATCAATCAATAAAAACATATAGAGAAATAACAGATGATATAATTAGAAGACAAGTACATTAAAATATCCATTATAAATAAATTTCACATTTAAGTAGGTACAGGAAAGCCTACACATAATGAGGAGAAAAAATCCCAAGATATTAATGTCACAGGATCCTTGGGGTGTCACTTTGCCAGCTGTGGCCGGTGGCACCTTTGCCCAAGTTTTGCTCAGGCTTGCTGGTCTTGGTCCACCTGCTCAGACTGGCAAGCTAAATTCAGCTTGCACTACCGGCCTGGATCCCATGCCTGCCAAGGGTGAGCCAGGCATAGAGCAGTGGGTGTGTGAGCGAGCAAGCTTGGGTCAGGCCTCTATGCACACCCAGGCATGTCAGTTATGGCAGGGTGGGCAGCTCCAGATGCTGACATTGGTGCCAATTCTCTGTCAGGCTGCAGCTGGAGCAGGTGTACTGCAAGCAGCTTCCGCAGCTGGCACTGAGCAACACGGTGGCACCTGGAAACTGGGAGACGCCAGGAACCATGGAGCCCCAAAGAGGGTGTTACAGCCCTGGCTTGGGGAGCTCCTAGGTCTGGGATCCGCGAAGGGCCACAGCTCTTTTCGCCTCTCTTCCCTCCTTCTCATTGCTCCCAACATGGTGAGAAAGGATGTGCTTTAGCCCTGTTTGTGTTACAGCTCTTCCAGTCCTGCCATTCGGCGGGTCCCAAGTTCTCGTCCTGTGTGGAGGAAGAATGAAGTATGCGGACAAGTGGAGGGTGAGCCAGGCAAAGAGGTGCTTGACTGAGCAACAGAACAGCTCAGAGGAGACTCGCAGTGGGTAGCTCCTCTCCACAGGCAAGTCGTCCCACAGTGGGTAGCTGTTCTCTGCAGGCGGGTAGTCCCCGACATCTGCTCAGTTCTCAGCTGAGAGAAAATCCACAATGGGTAGCTTTTCTCCGCAGGCAGGTTATCCCTACATTGACCCAAGTTTGGCTGAGTCCGGGGGCGTTTATAAGCTTCAGAGGGAAGGAAGTGCATGCTGACTGGTCCATGGGCAGCCATGGGGTGGCATGAAAAAAGCACCGTAAGTTCTCATTCCGGTCTGCAGAACTGGCAGCTTGGACCCCAGGTTTCAGGCTGTCCCTGGCTTGAAGATGAGGTTTCACTGGGGACCCATCCTTTTTCTCCCAGGAGCCAGTCCGCCTCCTGCTGCTATTAACCTGCTGTCCACGGTGCCCATGGCACCCAGGCTGTTCATGCTGAGGGGTGCCTGCAGGCCCACGCTGAGCCACCCTTAGCCCCCTCTTGGCCTTCCTCCCATACATGTTAGGCCGAGGTGGCAGGGGACTGGTGTGTCAGCGCTGCCCTGAGGACACGCACACCCGGCCGGGTCGTGACAGAGCCGGGGCTCAGCTACAGCTTTGCTCCAAAATTGGAGGGGGTACCAGTCACTGAGAACGCGGAGAGTCCAGGCAGTGGGAGCAGGCACTCTCTATCCTGTGGGGGAATGGGGGCTTCCTGGGCCCCCGAGAGTGCAGAGATGCCCAGGTCCGCTGCCGCCGCTGGGTGACTGGAGCTGCACTCCTGAGGGTGGGGTTGCTGCCCCTCCAACTTGGAAGGGGGTGGGGCTTCTGCCTATTCCCTGCTCCCGCCAACTCCACAGAGCTGCAGCCCCAGCCGCATGTCCCTCACTGCAGCCGGCGTCATGGCAGTGGCCGCTCCAGACAGGCCGCTGCTACCATCATTAACACACCCAATTCAAACTACTAGGTGATGAAAAACACAATATGTAAGATTTAAAAAAAAAAAGGCAGTGGATAGAAGTAACAGCAGATTCGACACTGCAAAAGAAAAGATAGGAGAATTTGCTGATATGGCAATAGAAACTATCCAAAATGACATAGACAGTTATAAAAGAGGGAAAAAGTTGAATGTGCTTCAATAAGTTGTGAGTCCTAGAGGGAAAAGGGAGGGATGAGGTGTGAGGGAAACATAATCAACAATTAAAAGCCGCACAATTTCAAATATGATAATAACAGTAAACTTGCACATTTAAGTAGCTCGACAAACCTGAGGCATAAAAAATAAAGAAATAAAAACACAACAAAGTGCTATATTCCTAAAATGTTGAAAATAAGTAATGAAGCAAAAATTATGAAAGGAGCCACAAGGAAAAAAGGTACATTGCATACAGAGGAGGAACACAGATAAGACTTACAGAAGAACTGAAAGGTGAAAAAAGTGCCAACCTAGAATTCTATGCCCAGAGAATATATATTTCAAAAATGAAAGAGAAATAAAGAGGGATTTAGTTATACAAGTGCTACAAAAATGCAGAGCCAGCAGACAAAAGCATCGTAAGCAAAATTAAGGTCATAAATCAATGGAAAAAATAGTAAAGATGAAAGCAGAATTAATAAAACAGTAAAACAAAGAAAATCAAAGTTCTTTGCCCATTTTTAAAATTGTGGTTTTTTTGCTATTAAATGGTTTGAGTTTTTAAGTGTTATCAAATGTATAGTTTACAAGTTAAAGAAGTCCAATTTGTTGTTGCCTAACCCCAGATTGCTAAGTTTTTTCCTATGCTTTCTTCTAGAAGTTTTATGATTTTACTTTTACATTAATCTCCTAATCCACTAAGAGTTAGTTGTCCTATGTAGTGTATAAAAAAAAAAAAAATCCTTCCTTCCTTCCTTTCTTGGTTGTTTGCTTCCTTCCTTCCTCCTTTCCTTTCTTTCCTTTTCTCCCCTTTCCCCCTTCCTTTCTCCTTCCTTCTTTCCTTCCTTCCTTCCTTCCTTCCTTGCTTCCCTTTTTCTTTCTTTATATGGGTGTCTAATTTTGCAAACACCACGATAGAAACGATTATCTTTTCTCCTTTGAATTACCTTGGCATCCTTATCAAAAATCAATGGACTGAGTTGGTGAATTTCGTCTAGTTTTGAACTCTCGTCTATTCCATTAATCCATATGTTTACCTCTGAAGAAATATTTCACTGTATTGACTACTGCAGTATATTGACTGTATTGACTAAGTTTTAAAATCAGTGAGTGTGTCAAGTTTGTTCTACATTTCAAAACTATTTTGTCCATCCTCAGTTTTTTGTTTTTCATATAAATGTTAAGGTCACATTGTCAAATTTTTGAAAAACTCCTGATAAGATTTTGACCAGGATTGCAATGAATTTACAGATCAAATTAAAAAGATACCATCTTAATAAAATATTGAATCTCCCAATCCTTGAACACGACATAAATATCTGTTTAGTTCTTCTTTAATGTCCCTCATTTTAAAAACGGTTTCCACTGTATAATCTTGCACGTATTTAGCTTTCCCTTAAGTATTATTTCATGATTTTATGCTCTTTTATGTGACACTTTGATCTAATTTTATTTTCTACTTGTTCATTGCTAAAAATAAAATATATTGTTTATTACTGACATGTATCCTTTGCCATTGTTAAACTCCCTTGTTAGGTTTTTTTTAATTTAATTTTTAATTTTTTTGAAATGGAGTTTTGCTCTTGTTGCCCAGGCTGGAGTGCCTGCTGGGTTCAAGTGATTCTCCTGCCTCAGCCTCCCAAGTAGCTGGGATTACAGGCACCCACCACCACACCCAGCTAATTTTTTGTATTTTTTTAGTAGAGACAAGGTTTTGTCATGTTAACCAGGCTGGTCTCGAACTCCTGACCTCAAGTGATCTGCTTGCTTCAGCCTCCCAAAATGCTGGGATTACAGGCATGAGCCACTGCGCCCAGCTCCTTACTAGTTTTGATAGGGCTTTTTTGTGGCTTCTTTGAGATTTTCTATGTAGATTATGTCATCTGTGAGTAAAGATAGGTTGACTTTTTTTCTTTTCTGATCTTTATTCTTTCATTTCTTTTGCTTTCCTTTTTTCAGTGACTAGAACCTAGAATATTGAAATGGCATGCTGAGAGTGAGCATCCTTGATTGTTCCCAATCTAGGAGAGAATCATCTAATCTTTCACCATTAAGAATGATGTTAATTAATAGAATTTTGTTGATGTCTTTTTTGTATTTAGGAAATTCCCTTCTATTTGTAGATTATTTAATTTTTATCATTAATAGACATTGAATTTTGTCAAATGTTTTCATCACCTATTGAGATGAGCATTTTTAAAAATCTGTATGCTCTTAATATAGTGAATTACATTGGCTTATTTTAAAAAATATTTTATTTTGAAGTAATTTTAGCATTACAGAAAATTTTCAAAAATAGCACAGATAATTTCCATTAATATTCTCATCTTATATAACTATAATACAAATAAAAGAACAGGAAAATAACATTGTGGAAACTGACATTATTTTGTTATTAGCTAAATTACAATGCTTAATCTAATTTCATCAGTTTCCCATTCATTTCTTTGGTCTTTGTCTTTTTTTAAAATTTAAGATGCTATCCAGGATCCCACATTGTACTTACATGTTATTTCTCTTCAGTCTCCTTCCTTCTGTAGCAATTCTAGTCTTTCCTGGACTTTCATACCTTAATACTTTTGAAGAGTACTTTGCATTCCTGTGACAAAAGTAACTTGGAAATAAATAAGGACGGCATTACCACAAAGGGTCACAAAAAGACTTTTGGAATATTACATATTTTGTTTGGGGTTGTCATAAACCTTCATCAAAACCTTGTAGAACCATACACTTAAAATGGTGAATCTCACTGTGTGTACAATATGCACCATTAAACTTGATTTAAGAAAGGAAAGAGAAAAAGAACAAATAATGTTATAAAAAGGATATAAGTAATAATTCAGTAGACATTCAAAAGATAATCACCAAAGTTATGAAGAGATTTATGTCAGTAAATTTAAAAACTTAAAAATAGACAAATTCCTAGTAAAATGTAATTCATTAAAAGCTGATGGAGTATAAAATAGCCTGAAAAATTCTCAGAAACATTAGAGGAATGAAATACTTACTAAAAGTATTCCCACAAAGCTAGTTATATGGGTAAGTTCTATTGAATTTTTACAAGGAGTTGTTTCTGTCTTACATTCTTTGGAGTGGAAGTATGTGATTGTGTGTTACAAAATGTGGTGTTCTGAGGTAGTAAGTCAGGCAATATAGGTAAGCCTATGTTTTACTTGGCAATAGATATGCCCTGACATGGAACTTTTATTCTAAAGGAAGGGATGTCTCTTTCTAGTTGGAATGAAGCCTGTGATATCATATGAGCCCCGTTTTCAGTCTTCTACTGACAATGGAAAGTTAGGCCAGATGATGTCTACACTTATTTCATATCTACATTATATAAGTTTATGACAATTTATCTTAAAGCAAAATTTTCATCACTGCACAGACTGCCTCCTTTTTTTGATTTCCATATGCATGAACTATAGGATCATGTCCACTCATTTAAAAAATTAAGAAGTGTAACTGCCTCCTTTTTTTTGATTTCCATATGCATGAACTATAGGATCATGTCCATTCATTTTAAAAATTAAGAAATGTCAAAAAAGTGTAAGAGATTGTTGAAAGCCACACTGTCTCCTTCCCCTTGTGTGTCTGCTTATGGCTCTTAAATTTATCACAGATTTGACTTCCACTTACTCTCTAGCAAGAGTACTTGGATAGCCCTTAGCACTTAGTGAATGGGCATAGAGAGTTATGCACTTACATAGTACTTAAATAATAGTTGACATATAATATTTGTGATGGCCCTTAGTAAATTGTTTCTCTGTAAATTGGAGTGTGATAAAAATTTATTTTAAAGACTATTTCTGTTTGTATAATAAGCATCAGTAATTTTAAAGCACATAAAATACCAAGGGGGTTAAATGTTTTGTAGCCTTTCATGTTATCTTCTGATAATGGTTTCCTGATATTTGGAATGGGAATTATAATGCCAGCTCTCCCTATCTTACTACATAAAGGATAAAGAAACAAGGCTATAACGTTTATTGAGTATAAATATACATTCTGGATTATGTGTCCCCCTCCCCATACTTGTGTTGAAGTCCTAATCCCTAGTACCTCAGAATGTGACTGTATTTGCAGATAAGGTCTTTAAAGAGGTAATTACGCTAAAATGAGATTATTGGACTAGACACTGATCCAGCACGAGAGGTGTCCTTATAAGAGGAGGAGGTTACGACACAGACACACACAGAGGGATGACACCTACAAGGCAAGGAGCAAGCCCTCACAAGAAATCAACCTTGCCAACACCGGTATGGCAGACTTCTAACCTTGAGAGCAGTGAGAAAATACCTTTCTGTTATTTGAGCCACCTGCGCTATGGTACTTTGCTATGGCACTTCTTACAGTAAATTAATAAAACAGAAGAAATGAGATGACAGACAAAAATGCACTTTAGCAATTAAAGCTATTCAAATGTAAAGTTATATTGTCCAAATTAACAATAATAAAAATAATGTCAATACCCATGTCTCTATGTGCTGATTTTGCTCTTAATTTTTTTTTTTTAATTTTTTACAGTTACAGGTTTTTATTTTAAGGAATAGAACTCAAAATAAAAAGAATGTATTTTTCAAAAAAATAAATAATGGTAAACTCTTTACAGTAACCTCATCTGCTATATTTGTCTTCTTTGGAAAACAAGAGTCACTAACTGTAGAGCACCATAGCTGCATGGAGGTGTTTCTCACTTCGTCCTGTTTCACTTTGCAAAGAAAGTAAAAGATCTCTGAAGGGTACGTGGTTTAGGAAGCCCTGGAAGTAAAAGTTTCTCCTATAAGATCTCTATTTGCCTAGTGTTCGTAATAACAACATTTTTAGAAGCAGCGTGGGACAATGGTTCTGAGTGTAGACTCTAGATCCAGACAGCCTGAGTTTCAACTAAGAAAAGTGGTCAGGCACCGTGGCTCACGCCTGTAATCCCAGCACTTTGGGAGGCCAAGGTGGGCGGATCACGAAGTCAGGAGATCGAGACCATCCTGACTAACACAGTGAAACCCCATCTCTACTAAAAATACAAAAAATTAGCTGGGCGTGGTGGCGGGCGCCTGTTATCCCAGCTACTTGGGAGGCTGAGACAGGTCAATCACTTGAACCTGGGAGGTGGAGGTTGCAGTTAGCTGAGATCACGCCATTGCACTGCAGGCTGGAGCGAGACTCTGTCTAAAAAAAATAAAGTAAAATAAAAAGTAAAAGAACCTTGGTAATTAGTCTGAGTACTCAGACATGTTCTCTTACATGTCACAATATGAAAAATACCTTCAGAATCCAAACACAAACTTATTTTTAGTAGGGTTTAAAAACCCAAGAAAAGATTGCTGTTTCCAGTCAAGATGGAGAAATAGGCATTTAATTTACTCTCCCACCAGAAACAACTAAAGAGCAGGACAAAATATACGGGAAAAAACATTTTTAAGACACAGAATATGACATGATGAACAGTGATCCCCGAGATATGGGAAAGAAATATCATGTTAACATGAATCAAAAGAAAGTGGAAGTTTCTATATCAGTATCAATCACAGTAGATTTCAGAGCAAAAAACAAAGAAAAGCATTTCATAATGATAAAGGATTCAATTCATGAAGGATGCAGAACAATGAAATATTTACATACTTAACAGACATTCAAAGCATATGAAGCAAAAACTGACACAAATGCAAGAAGACAGACAAATTTACAATTATAGTCAGAGATTTCAATACCCCTCTCTCAACAACTGGTATGCCTACTCCTGACTGAAGCACAGCCGTTGTCCTACATGTACTGTACGTAAGTGAATGATATATTTTTATACAAAAAGCAACACATATATTTGTTTACACCAACATCACCACAAACCTGTGGGTAATGCTTTGCCCTAGGATGTTACTAGTTCGATGTCACCAGGCAATAGGAGTTTTTTGGCAATTTTATAATTTTAGGAGACCTCTGTTATTTACGTTGTCTGTCATTGACTGAAACATTGCTATGCAGTGAATGGCTGTACTCCAATCAACAACAACATAAAATGCATTTTTTTCACATGTGAGTGGAACATTTACCAAAATAGAGCATATGATGAGCTATAAAACAAGTCTTCATATATTAAAATTATTCAAGTCAACCAAAAATGTTAATGTCTAGTCAAAGTGCCTCAAACTTCTAAGGGAGGGCTTAGTTGAGGGAGGGCCATATGACCCAGACTGAGCCAATTTGGATTCTGAGACTTTTCTGTTGGAACTAGCAGGGAATTCAAGATTTTGTCTCTTTTATCATGACATACATCTCCTATCATGACAACACCTCCAATGTTACTTTTCCCCCCTCATGGAGGAAATTTATGAACAATAGAGTAGAATAAGTCCCACAGAGAGAGAAAAGCAAAGAAGAATATATAGAATAGACAAGCCAGGCTGAACTGAATCTGGACTCTAAGTATAGAATAGCTGCTGCCCAAGTTTAATAAGTTACATCTATTATGTAATCAAAATAATGCTATCTACAAAAGATCCAGCTCAACAACTTAACCTTCAATTTTTAGAAACTGGAAAAAAAGCAAATTAAATACAAATCAAACAGAAAAAGGGAAATGATGAAGATTACAGCAGAAATAAATGAAATTAAGGAAAGAAAAACTAGAAAAATCAACAGAACTAAGAGGTGGTTTTTTGAAAACAGCAATTTTTTTTTACATTTTAGCTGAACTAGCCAAGAAAAAAATAAATTCAAATTACTGAAAGCAGGAATGAAGTAGTATCATGACTGACCTCAAATAAATAAAACGGATTATATGATAATAATGTGAACAATTATATCCTACAAACTTAATAACCTAAATAAAATTGAAAAATTCTTAGAAGCAATTAAAACTGACTTATGAAGAACAGAAAATAGATCTATAAGTGAAGAAACTGAATTAATAATCAATTAACCTTGAACAAAGAAAAATGTAGAATTAGATGCCCTCATAGATAAATTCTACTAAACGTTTAATGAAGAATTTTCACCAAATCATTCCAAACTCTTTCAAAAAATTGAAGAGGAGGGAACAATATCCAATTTATTGTATGAAGTTAGTCTTGATCTGATACCAAAACCACACAAAGACATCACAAGAAAAAAACCCAAGATTAATATTCTTTACAATCATAGACTGAAAAATGTTTAACAAAATATTAGTATATCCTTGTGAGGAAAGTCATTGGCTTTCTCCTTTTCAGAGTTAGACTGTTGGGGTGGGTATAAAAGATGGAGTCTGTAAAATCTTTCATTCTTAGAAATTCATCTCCTAGTTCTAAGGGAGGGCTTAGTTGAGGGAGGGCCATATGACCCAGACTGAGCCAATTTGGATTCTGAGACTTTTCTGTTGGAACTAGCAGGGAGTTCAAGATTTTGTCTCTTTTATCATGACATACATCTCCCATCATGACAACCTGATGGTTGAAATGGTTGTATTAGATGTTCTCTATCATTTAATAATATACTTGTGGAATAAAAGATATAAGTGCTGTATAAAATCAGCCAATTATGTTAAACTAGCATATCTGTCTTTATTGTATTTGTCATCAGCCTGAGTAGAAAAGCTTTTAAAACTCATTTTTCAGAAAGCATTTTTGTTTGATGTTTTATTCATTCAATAAAGTATTTACCTAGTGCTAAGTGTGAACCGGACCCTGGTGCTAAGCCTCAGCGAGCAATCATCCTAGGTAGGGTTTAATCCCCAGTAACATTGTCATATTGTGCATGTCTTCATTTACTTTTCTCTTTCCCCACTGCCACAACTTTAGTTCAGATTCATTTATTATATAATCAGCATTACTGGAATGACTCCCTAGCAAACTTCCCTGCCTCTACTCTTTTCTCCTCTTATTAATTTGCTAGTGATCTTTTAAAAATAATATTATTATATCAAGCAATTTACCTGCTTAAAATCCTTTAATATATCCATTTTGCTATCAGGAAAAAGTTCAAACACAATTTCACCTTCAAAGCCCTACATGATTTAACCCTTGCCTATACTTCTTTTTTAAAATTTTTTTATTTCAATAGCTTTTGGGGTACAAGTGTTTTGTTGTTGTTGTTGTTGTTACATGGATGATTACATAGTAGTGAATTCTGGGATTTTATTGCACCTGTCACCCTAGTAATGTACATTGTACCTAATGTGCAGTTTTTTAAAATTCCTGGTTCCCTTTCCACTCTCCCCTTTCTGAGTCTCTAAAGTCCATGATGTCATTCTATATGCCTTTGTGTACTCATAGCTTAGCTCCCACCTATAAGTGAGAACATGCGGTTTTTGATTTTCCACTCCTGTGTTACTTCACTTAGAATAATGGCCTCCAACTCTATCCAATTCACTGCAAAAGACATTATCTAATTCCCTTTAATGGCTGAGTAGTATTCCATGGTGTTTATAATACCACATTTTCTTTATCCACTCATTAGTCAATGGGTACTTAGGTTGGTTCCACATCTTTGCAATTGTGAACTGTGCTGCTATAAACACTCATGTGCAAGTGTCTTTTTCATATAATGACTTCTTTTCCTTTGGAAAGATCTTAGCAGTGGGATTGCTGGGTCAACCTCATGACTGTCCGTCTCCCCCGCCCGACATTCGTGTAGTTCCATGCTTTCTCCTAGCTTTTGCACAGGTTATTCTTTGGTCAGGTTGTTTGTCATGTGGATAACACGTTCTCAGCTTTCAGATCTTAGTCCAAGGTTTCCGTCATATACCAAGTCCTCTGAAAGCATGCCAGTTGACTCCTACAAGCCCTTGGGCTTACTCCCACTGTAACATCTATCTCACTGCATTATAATTGCTTCATTGCCTGTCTTTCCTACTATGTGGTCATATCCTTGATTGCAAGAACTGTATCTTACTGAGTGTAGTGTCTCATGAATCATTCATATTCACACATTAAAAGAAATTCCATTAATATTTATTGAATTAATACCAATGAAAATTCAGTCCAGTATCACTGACTCCTTTTAGGATGTCTGCCTATCTCACAAAATTTAGAAATAGGTCAATCTTATGCTAAAGTTGACATGTCAAATGGATTGTGGAACGTATGAGTCTTCAACTTTGTTTAGACTCTGAGACTGTGTGATAATATGTTCATAAATGGAAAAATTGCAAATCAAATGAACTAACGAAGACACAAAGGCAAGGAGGGTCCCCCTTTTGAGACTCTTTAAGCAAGTAAGAAGACTCATTATCATTATATATTTTTCTCTTTCTTTTTCTTCCCTGTCCTCTAAGTATTTCTTTCCAATTTTTTTTTATCATATTTAGGTTTTTCACCAAAGGTGAGTTACACTCTCAGAAATCCCAGATCACTAGATTTACAAAGGTTGAATAGAGTCTTATTGCATGTGTGTGAGGTGGGGTAGAAGAAGGCTCTTAAAATGGACATAAGGGTGATTTCTACACAGCAGACTGACTGATCCTGATTTTCAAAACTTCATATTAAAACCATATTGTTATTCATTGGCTTGTCCAAGGAACCTGTTTTTCTGAAATTAACTACATCTTTGGTATTTTATACATCTATCTCATTGTTTATTTATTTATTTTCTTTCCAAAATTTCAGATAGAGAGTTCCTTGAATTTTCAGAGATTAGACTGCTTTACGATTGTAAATGAGATCCCATGCATATGCAACAATTTTCTTGCAAAATTGTGCATTCACTATTTGGCAGCTACTGAGGCTCAGCTTTTCCTTAGCCAATACTGTCATTGCGTACAAACAACCTTTGGTTATATTGTGATCAGAGTGAAACAAGATCTTTAATTGATGTTTCTCCATGAATCACAAATATAATGCATGTGGCTACTTACATCACATATTATTGTGAGCAAACTTTCAATTGTGAAAATGCATTTGACCAAAATATAACCTTTCTGAAATATGGAAAAATAACCAGTTATTCAGTGTAAGATCTAGAAATAGGTCCATGATTACAAACAATGTAACAAACCCAACAGTACAATAATATAGTACAGTTTCTTCCAATTACTACCAAGACAAAGAAATGGAGACTAAATAAGTGTGGCAGGTCTAAGGGGGCAGTGCCATACTCCACTTATCATGCTGCTATGACATAAAAATACCCCACATCTCACTCCCCAACTCAACAATTTAGCCTCCTACATAACATCCACGGTACATGCTACGTCATCTCCTTCCTAGTTGCCAGGGCAATGTAGTTTATGCCTGTCAGATCTAAGTTGGGTGGAGAACACTAAGGCAAAGCTGTTTTCTCTAAGTCATCTTGACGAGTCAAGTTGCCAGCTTTGATGTTAACCCGGAGAATTTCCATAATAGTTTCTTCCAGGCCCCTTTCACCTCTTTATTCCTTAGGCTGTAAATCATAGGGTTCAGCATTGGTGTCAAAATGGCATAAAAGAGAGAGAACAACTTCTCCTGAAGGACAGAGAGACTGGAGTGGGGCTGGATGTAAGTGAAAATGGCCATGCCATAGCACAGGGCAACCACTGTGAGGTGAGAGGCACACGTGTGGAAGGCTTTCCTCCTTCCTTCTCTGGACTGGATCTTTAGGATGGTGGAGATGATCCGGATGTAGGACAAAAGAACCAGACACAAGGGTGTCATCAGAAGAACAATGCTAGACACCATGATGGTGACCTCGTTGGAGGAGGTGTCCACACAAGCCAGCCTGATCACAGCTAGAATTTCACAGGATATGTGATCAATAAACTTGTTTGTGCACATGGGCAGCTGAAAGGTGATGGTGGTATGCATGAGAGAGTTAATGGAACCACTGACCCAGGATGTGATGGCCAACCTAGTACACAGCGCTCCATGCATGATGGCCGAGTATCGCAGGGGGTCACACACAGCCGCATAACGGTCATAGGCCATCACTGCCAGGAGAACAAACTCAATCCCACCCAAGGCCAGGGAGAAAAATAATTGGGCTGCACAGCTCTGCAATGGGATGGCTTTATGTTCTGCAAGAAAATGTGCCAGCAGCTGAGGGACTATGCTTGTGGCATAGGAGACATCGACAAGGGAGAGGTTGGTGAGAAAGAAATACATGGGAGTGTGGAGTCGGCTGTCCAGTCTGATCAGAAGGACAATGAGACAGTTCCCCAGCACGGTCACCATGTACATGACCAAGAATAGGACAAAGAGGGAGACCTGAGCATCCCAGTCACTGGACAGGCCGAGGAGAATAAATTCACTCGCCCAAGTCTGGTTATCTGTTCCCATTAAAATATTCAAGGATTATTAATCTGTGGAGAGAGTCAGAAAAAAAACAGAAGCTGTTGAGTAACCATAAGAATAACTTTTTTTCTTTTTTTATTATACTTTAAATTCTGGGATACATGTGCAGAATGTGCAAGTTTGTTACATAGGTATACACATGCCATGGTGATTTGCTGCACCCATCAACCCGTCGTCTACATTAGCTATTTCTCCTAATGCTGTCCCTCTCCTAGCCCCTCACCCCTCGACAGGCCCTGGTGTGTGATGTTCCCTTCCCTGTGTCCATGTGCTCTCATTGTTCAACTCCCACTTATTAGTGAGAACTTGTGGTGTTTGGTTTCCTGTTCCTGTGTTAGTTTGCTGAGAATGATGGTTTCCAGCTTTATCCATGTCCCTGCAAAGAACATGAACTCATTTTTTTTTATAGCTGAATAGTATTCCATGGTATATATGTGCCACATTTTCTTTATCCAGTCAATCATTGATGGGCATTTGGGTTGGTTCCAAGTCTTTGCTACTGTGAATAGTGCTGCAATAAACATATGTGTGCCTGTGTCTTTACAGTAGAATGATTTCTAATCCTTTGGGTATATACCCAGTAATGGGATTGCTGGGTCAAATGGTACTTCTGGTTCTAGATCCTTGAGGAATTAACTCAAGATGGATTAAAGACTTAAATGTAAGACCTAAAACCATAAACACTCTAGAAGAAAACCTAGGCAATACCACTCAGGACACAGGCATGGGCAAAGACTTCATGACTAAGACACCAAAAGCAATGGCAACAAAAGCCAAAATTGACAAATGGGATCTAATTAAACTAAAGAGCTTCTGCACAGCAAAAGAAACTAGCATCAGAGTGAACAGGCAACCTACAGAATGGGAGACAATTTTTGCAATCTATCCATCTGACAAAGGGCTAATATCCAGAATCCACAAAGAACTTAAACACATTTACAAGAAAAAAAGACAAGCCCATCAAAAATAACTTTTTAAGAATACATATGTATATGAGCCACCAGTACTAGCCTCAGTCTTTAGATTATTCATGAGGCTAAGCTAACAACCTGGATTCCAACTGCATTATATCTACTCTGCTTCAGAGAGACAGGCCATTCCTTAAATAAGGACATGATTTGTCTCAGGGACGTCAGTGAAAGCCTGGAGATAACATAGTACAGTTTTAGGAATTCTACATTCTTAACATCTTCCCTTGATTCCAGTGCAAGAAAAGCATGGTAATGGACAATTGTCTGAAAAATGATAAACAGCAAAGACAGACAATTGGAAAGTATCTCAAATACATGAACTAGACTCAACTCGATGAAATATATGTATCATTTACCAAAGAAAACATTGGGAAGAGGCAAGGGTCTTGTGGAAAGAGCCTGGAATCAGAGAACCTAGGTTTTTTCTAGCAGGTAGGTGATTTTTGTTTAGTGACAAGTTTCATACCTTAGACAGATTACTATTAAATGACTCATGGTTACATTTAAGGTCAAACTTAGATAGGTTATAGGAAAGTACTTGGTGTACACTAATTGGTAGTACTACTATAGTACTATGGGTGTTAACAGTAAGATGACTTCTGCCTTGGGGTAAAGTAGCAAATGTGTTTGCTGTCACATACCCTCCACAAAATCAAATATAAATTGATAGCAACCTCTGATAGATCTGAAGGCTTGGATGCTTTGAGGATTCACTGGCCTTTTTGATAGGCTTTGGTTTCTTCAATCATTAGTGGGATAAAGGAGGACATTGTGATGGCATCTTGTTCTTTGTATTTTTCTCTTTTCAACTTGCTACTGTTAAGAATCTATCCTTTAAATATGGGTTTAAAAGAAAGCAGACAAAAAGATGAATGCTTAGACGTTTTAGACACAAGGGATGAAGCCAAAGCATGTGTTTAAAGACACTTCTTCCCTGTCTTCAGCAGGGAAGATGTGTTTTGGAATGGAGATTCCCTGATGTTTTATTTTACAAGTGCTTTTTCAGTAAAACTAATGTGCTACATCATCAACTGTGAACCTTAAACAGAAGCAGGTTACATTTGAAAATGTTTTAGAAGTAACTCCTTCTTATTTCATGTCCACCTGCTCACTAACGTTTCTTTAATTGCAGTGTACACAGTAAGGGAAACTAGGAAAGAAAGGAGACGGGGGAATTGAGGGCAGAAGCAGGGCAAACTAGAGTGTCTTAGCTACATGAGAAAGACTGTCAATGCCACAAGTCTCTTACTCGATAAAGTATTGAACGAAACATGTAGTTCCAGAAATGCTCGTCTCCTTCATGGTTCAGAGTCACATTTATTTTTCTAAACTCTCCCATAATGTTCTCCTCAAAAGTTTCTTCCTCCTCCAACACTTCCGCCTTTACTGCTCTGTCCTGATGCTCCCACCAGCACCCCTCAGGGTGCTTTTCTTCAATCCTGACCCGCCTGAGAATACAACTGATTGCCTCGAAGAAGACATTCTAATTTAAATTCTACAGCCTCAAGTATATATTTTACTTAAAAATAACTGCCAACTCTTGTTGAATAAATAGAAGATGTGCACCAGAAGTAGACATTTTTTCCACTAATTAGGCAAATATCTTTGCAGTGCCATCTTTGCTAGATGCTGATTTCAGGGTGAATATCACCCTTCCCTGTTCTCAAAGCATTTGCTCATCAGTGGGGAAAAAGACACAGACACAGTGATTGTCACCAGATCATTTTCTCCTCTGCCGAATGGGAGACCCTGCAAGCCCGTGACTCACTGTGCTCCTCTCAGCCACCCTACACGTCTCTCCACTATAGTCCTTGTCACATTACAAATGAGTGACAGGGTCTCATCTCAGAGAAAATGTGAACTTCAGAGTCTAACAGCTTCTGTTGTGGACCCACATCTGTCTGTTCTGCTTCCTGAGACTTGGAGCAAGATACTTAGCGTCTCTGAGCCTCATATTCTTCATGTGTGAAATGTGCCTAATACTGGCCAGCTGAAAGGTCCTGGGTGAAATTAAAGGAGTTGGAGGACTAAAGTTCCTACAGGAGTGCTGGAACAGGCAGGTGTCCATTATTTACTGATGATCCTTAGTCTTAATTTCACGCTCTCTCTTTCAGAATCTTCTTTAACCATTTACTCCTCCTCTCTACCATCCTCACGTTCCTCTTGCTCCTAAGCAACTCCTTCTCCCTCATTATAAAAGAAAATATACAGAAAATATTTAAGAAGCTTTAGCGTATAGATAGCATTCTAAATCCCCCTTCATTTCACATCCCTAATGACTAGAATCCATTTTCTGGATTTATTTCCTGATATTCATCCCTTAGCCAGTGGAAATTTCTACCCTCACTAATCTATAGAATTTGAATTTTTTTTTTTTTTTTGAGACGGAGTTTTGCTCTGTCACCCAGGCTGGAGTGCAGTGGTGCAATCTTGGCTCACTACAACCTCTGCCTCCCAGGTTCAAGCGATTCTCCTGTCTCAGCCTCCCGAGTAGCTGGGATTACAGGAGCCCACCACTACTCCTGGCTAATTTTTGGCATTTTGGGGTTTTACCATGTTGGCCAGGCTGGTCTCCCCTGACCTCAGGTGATCTGCCTGCCTCAGCCTCCCAAAGTGCTGGGATTACAGGCGTGAGCCACCGCGCCTGGCCGAATTTGAAAACTTAAAGGTTAATGATAACCTGTCATCAGCAATTCCAGAGAATTTTATTCTATTTGCATTCTTCACTCAGCTTTTAACAATGTTACCTATTTGTTCCTTCAAAGTCACAACTCTGTCGTGCACTTCTGTCCTGATCTTCCTCCAATCGATTTGCCTTGTGAGCATTCTTAACCTTCTTAGTCCTCCTGCTCCGTTCTATGAGCATTTGCTAAGGTTCTGTGCTCAAAAGTTGGACTCTACTTCTAAAGTTTTTCTTGGAAGGCTTGTTATTTCTAGCTATAATAATTAATATCAGCTCTATATGGCTCACTCTCAGTTTCACATTTGCCTTCTACATTTCCCTCCAAAACTCCAAATGCATTCTGCAAAAGCTGAATGAATGTTTCCTAAATGTCTCACAAATGCCTGTACTCCCCATCCACAAATGAAACTCCACTGTGTCCTCTTTATTTCTATCAACAGAATTAGATTTGTCCCACTCTTCCAATGAACCATCTTTTATTTTTCCCTCCTCCTCCCCATGAGTAAATCCTCTTCCTTTATATCTTCTATTGCTTATCATTCATCTTCCTCTTAATCTTCATCTACATTTCCCTTTTCCCTCATCATTCCCATTTTACAGAATATAAGACCTTTCTTGTAAATTTCAATGATGTATTCTCCACTCACTCCAAGCATTCTACCTTCTACTTCCAAATTAATCATGCAAAGTATGAATTTATTACTTTACTTTTATGTACAAATATTTCTATGATGTCTGTGTTTAAAAAATTAATTTATCCTTGGCTGAAATGTTTCCATGCCATCCATAATCCAGTCCTGTCCTACATCTAGCTTTCATTTTATTAATTGTGGCATCTAGTGAAGTGTTTTATTAAAATAGGCTGCTAATACTTGAGTAATTTTTATTGATGTATTAACTGAAGACTCTTAACATATAAGGTGACTATTTCCAAGGCTATTGCCTTGGTTTTAAAAATTAATATTTAAGTATACCTTTTGTCTATACTCATGGAGTTCCTCTAGGAATTCATGATAGATAAAGAAAAAAGAGCCGGGCGCGGTGGCTCAAGCCTGTAATCCCAGCACTTTGGGAGGCCGAGACGGGCGGATCACAAGGTCAGGAGATCGAGACCATCCTGGCTAACAC
>NW_012115154.1:12252223-12282238 GCF_000951035.1 Colobus angolensis palliatus | reverse complement strand
CTGTGAGAGACTGAGGCTGGAGGATTGCTTGAGGTCAAGTGTTCAAAATCAGTCTGGGCAACATAGTGAGACCCCATCCCTACAAAAAAAAAAAAGTTTTTTAGTTAACTGACCCTAGTGGCACATACCTGTAGTCCTAGCCACTCAGGAGGCTGAAGGTGGAAGATGGCTTGAGTCCAGGAGCTCAAAGTTAAGTTAGCTATGATTGCGCTACTGCTCTCCAGCCTGGGCAACAGAGAGAGACTCTGTCTTTTAAAAAATTAGAAGAAGAAAGAAAGAAAAGAAAGTCAAAACATTTAGTATACACACTCTTAGGAGAATAATTGAGATGACAGACTTTAAAATAATTGACCATTTTTATTTTCTGGAAAGGTAATATACCCCTACTACATGTTCATGAAATGTTTTATTAATCTAGCCTTCTCACCTAAGTATCTTCCCCAAAAATGATACAGAATTCATCCATGGTATCTCTATTTTTTAGTTAATAATCATTCTCTTCTCCAGCCTCAGTTTTTACCCCTTCTTTTTTTCTCTGCTAATACTAAAGTCTGGAATTGAATAAACATACAACAAAAATGTATTTAAGCCTCTGGCCTTCAGAAAGCAAAATTACTTTCCTACATTTGTTACAATACTTAAGATGAGTAGGTTTCAGGCTGAGCGTGGTGGCTCACACCTGTAATCTCAGCACTTTGGGAGGCCGAGGCTGGCAGATCACCTGAGGTCAGGTGATCTGAGCCTGGCCAACATGGTGAAACCCCGTCTCTACTAAAAAATACAAAAAACTAGCCGGGCGAGGTGGCGGGCGCCTGTAGTCCCAGCTACTCGGGAGGCTGAGGCAGGGAGAATTGCTTGAACCCGGGAGGTGGAAGTTGCAGTGAGCCGAGATCGCACCACTGCACTCCAGCCTAGGCGAAAGAGTGAGACTCTGTCTAAAAAAAAAAAAAAAAAAGAAAGAAAAAGAAAAAAGAAATATCATGTGTGTTTGAAAACCAAATTAAGGAGGAAAATGTGTTGTTCAGATCATTTTACCACATGTGTAGCTAATACCATTTTCATATTGCTTTGATCTCAGCTTTCAGCTAAATGGAACTGGATCTATATTCTCCCTTCAAGGTGAAGAGTAAACTAGGTGCCAGATAAGTGCTCTGTGTCTAACCACACATGTCACAAAGCAGATATTGGCCTTTTCATTCCTAAATAATTTGTAGTTCTATAACTCCCCCTAAACCTGTGTTTTTCATTGAAGGCAAATAACCTAGAGACAATTTTGAGAATATTTGCTCCATTTGTCTATACATTAAGACAACAAAAACCTCTTTCTACAGGTTTAGGCATGCAGCTACTGTTCAAAAGCAGAGTTAAACAATGAGCACAGCTAACAGTCCTATTCATCTTCTCCTCATGTACAAGGGTGACCTGTGCTCTCTTCTTAGTATTTGTCTATTTGTCCAACTCCAACTACTTTACCTATTTGCCAGTACCTAATGCTCCTTTAATAAACAATGAAATCCTATTTTATCTTCACTGGGTTATGCCATCCTCATACTCAACAAACCTAAAGCTACACATCTCTGTATATATGTTTTGAGCTTTCTTTGTCTATTGAGAAATAAACAATCCATGCTGCCTGCTCAGAACATGATATTGAAGAGTAACATACCCTGTAATTCATCTTCTTAGACATGAGCACCATGAAGGAATGACTTTCTCTTGCCTGTGTTCTATGAATGGTGAGGAAGTTGGGGTAATTACTGTACCCATAATAATTAGAACACAGTATATGATATAATATCATATGTGTAATTAAAATATTCCACTAAAATTATGTCCTTAAAGCAGTGTCTGTCACTAACATCTGAAAGTTATTACATTTATATAAAGCACTGCCCCCTTTGTGACATGTTTAGGGATGAAATAATACTAAAGTAAAGATTTATAATATGAAGTACCTGAACTTAGCGTGAACTAGTATCTCGAGCTGCACTGATCCTTTATGATATATCATATATGAGTAGAAACTAGAGCTAAAGCTATGAATGATACTGAAATTGCCAGAAAAGTCAAGGTTCAGGCAAATTAGTTCAGTCACTGTGAAAAGTAGGTCAGAGATTTCTGAAAGGAAACAGAGCTACCATTCGAGCCAGCAATCCTATTACTGGATATATACGCAAAGGAATCTGAATTGTTCTTTCAGGTCACAGTCACAAGCACATGTATGTTCATCATAGCACTGTTCACAACAACAAAGATGTGCAGTCAACCTACATGCCCATCATTGGTGAACCGGAAAAAGAAAATGTGGTACATATACACCATGGAAAACTATGCAGCCATAAAAAAAAGAATGAAATCACGTTCTCTGCGACAACATGGATGCGGCTGGAGTCTATTACCCTAAGCAAATTAATACAGGAACAGAAAACCAAATACCACATGTTCTTCACTTATAAGTGGGAGGGCCTACTTGAGGGTAGAGAGCAGGGGGGAGGATGAAGGTGGAGAATGGGAGGGTGGCAAGGGTCAAAAAACTACCTGGCGGGTACTATGCTCACTATACAGATGACGACATCAATTGTACACCAAACCTCAGTAACACACAATTTACCCAGGTAAGAAATCTGCACATGTACCCTCAGACCTAAAATAAAAGTTGAAAAAGAAAAGAGTAGTGTACTTTAACTGACAGCAAAGATCAATTACTTACTTACATGGGGCCCCAGTTTAAAGTACCTCCATGAGCCCTCTCCTTTTATCCAGCAATTATTAGCTACAGCAAGTGTGAGAACTGGAATGTTTTTCTATGAAAAAGAAATGAAGACAAAAAGTATGTGTTCCAATTCCTTACATAACTCTTTGCATGACACAATATATCTAATTTTAAAAATTTTTAATCAATCTCTTTTTAAAAAATAAAGCAAACCTATTTATTGATTTCATGAAACTACTATATTTCCGTTATTATAAAAGTTGAGTCTAAATTATAACAAAGGTTATTTTTCAACCTATTATATCTTAATAAATTCACCCACTACTCTTTTTCATATTGTTTTAATCGACTACTACCTTATAGCATCTTTACTTGAAAATATGTGTCATTCAAACAAGATTATGAGTGAAAAATTCACAGAACCATGCTAGCAGATGTTCAAACCTGGACTAGCCTCTACCTGGATGGGGTAGATACAGTCGGAGTTTAGATGTTCCTGCCTTCCTTTCTCTGAGTTTATATTCTAACCCCTCATCTATGAGACAAAAAGCTCCAGGCCAGTCTCTGTAGCTGTCTACATTCAGGCCTGCCTTCCAGAAATGTAGCCCCGGTTCTAAAATTGCCTCTTCCTCTACCCTTCTAAAAAGGAACATCAGGAAAGGCAAGATCTTAAGTGAAGTTAAACTTGTTACTCATAGTAAATTCTTAGGCAGTGATGTATGTTAATATTTGCTGTAAACATCTGGTATTTTGAAATTATGGAATCATTCTGCCAACTAGTCTGCTAGAATTTTCTTTAACCCTGAAGAGTTGATCTCTGAGATGGGGGTGCCATCCATGCCCAGCTCTGTACAGCTCTGCAGAATGCTGAGAAGAAAGGGTAAAGCCCTAAACAACAGTGACTCCTCACCTAAAGTTCCCTTTCAGCCTTTTGCCACATCCTCCCCCTATTGCTGCTCTAATAGAAATAAGATGGAGGAACTTTGAGCATTTGTTCAAGAAAAAGATGAGAAACTGCACCTGTAGTCAAAATCAACCAGACACTGACAGAACTTTTCATTATGTTGGTGCCACACAGATGGGATCATAATTTGTTGTTTTGGAAATGTCTTCACGTGCTGCTTTTCACTTCTTTTTTTCATCTTTAATTGCATTGAAATCCCATTGCTGCTTTACAGACTAACACTAAAAAACGCTCGATTTACTTTTACAAGGAAGTATCCAGGACTTGACCCTTAGGTACCTTTTCCTTTTGTAGCAAGCAATGCACATTTGATTATCCTACCCCACCCAGTGAGTATACTATACACTTAAACTACCTAAGACAGGTTTCACTTTGAAGGCTGATTGCTTCAGTACGTTATATTCTTTCTTTACCCCCACAATAGAAAGAGCAAAGTACTGGTTTGGAATGACTTGGGAGGTATGCACACTCTAAGAGAACTCCTCAGTGCCTCATTCTCCAGAAATTCTCCAGAAATAACCCAGAATCATAATCCTTTCCACTCTCCTTGTCAATTCAAACAGAGTATGGGTCGGATACAATCTTGGATAAGGCTTGAATCCAATCGCAAACACAGGCATAGTGAGGCTTCCCCACGTAATAGAGATGATGCTGTACGTCATTACATATATGATGCCCCACTGCTAAGGAGTAAAAGACCAAAAGGTTTTCTCCTGGGAAAATTTCTTTGTGCATCATCTTTTGTAAAACTTCTTTGAGTCTTCATCATATGTGGCCTCCTTTTGGAGCTCTCTACAACCTCAGCTGATGCAGAGTTCTGAACACAGAAGCAGAGCACATGAAGATAAGATGCACAACTTAACAGCTATTTCTCTTTCATGCTGGTCTAAATAAACAAGAAGCTTACCTTTACACAGTGGAACTCTCAGTGGAAATGGCATTTTTGTTTAGCAAAAGATTCATCTGACCTGTTGTTGAACACTTGGTTTTGATATACACGAAACACATCCATCCTGGAGAGGAGTATTTTCATCATCCTAGCACTAGGGAATGGAGAAACCCAGTGCCACTGGGTAGACAGTGTCCCCAAGATGGTTTTGTAGCCTGAGAAGAAAATTTGCTTTTCTTCTTCAGGGTCTTGTTATCTACTTCCTGTCTTGATTTGGTTGTCTGACGTTTCACATAATCAGAATCCAATTACTGAGACCTAGTTTCTGAAACGTGCAATTCTGAAGTTCACCCTAGAGATATAATTTATCATGGTCTCATTCTGTTTATGCTACACCTTCTCTAGAGCTCTTGTCCCTCATCTCTCAGAATATTCTTTTCCAGTGTAGTTTCCTCACTCTAGCAAGTTTCCATAGTGCAATCCCTAAGCTCATTTGAGAGACACTGAATGACAGTCAGGAGACCTCAACTGTGGGCCCAGTCTGCATTCTAAGAGTCTTTGAACTTTGAACAATTCATTTAACTATCTTACATTTCATTTTTGTTTCTATTGAAAAGAAAATCAGGCTGGGCATGGTGGTTCATGCTTGTAATCCCAGCACTGTGAGAGACTGAGGCTGGAGGATTGCTTGAGGTCAAGTGTTCAAAATCAGTCTGGGCAACATAGTGAGACCCCATCCCTACAAAAAAAAAAAAAAGTTTTTTAGTTAACTGACCCTAGTGGCACATACCTGTAGTCCTAGCCACTCAGGAGGCTGAAGGTGGAAGATGGCTTGAGTCCAGGAGCTCAAAGTTAAGTTAGCTATGATTGCGCTACTGCTCTCCAGCCTGGGCAACAGAGAGAGACTCTGTCTTTTAAAAAATTAGAAGAAGAAAGAAAGAAAAGAAAGTCAAAACATTTAGTATACACACTCTTAGGAGAATAATTGAGATGACAGACTTTAAAATAATTGACCATTTTTATTTTCTGGAAAGGTAATATACCCCTACTACATGTTCATGAAATGTTTTATTAATCTAGCCTTCTCACCTAAGTATCTTCCCCAAAAATGATACAGAATTCATCCATGGTATCTCTATTTTTTAGTTAATAATCATTCTCTTCTCCAGCCTCAGTTTTTACCCCTTCTTTTTTTCTCTGCTAATACTAAAGTCTGGAATTGAATAAACATACAACAAAAATGTATTTAAGCCTCTGGCCTTCAGAAAGCAAAATTACTTTCCTACATTTGTTACAATACTTAAGATGAGTAGGTTTCAGGCTGAGCGTGGTGGCTCACACCTGTAATCTCAGCACTTTGGGAGGCCGAGGCTGGCAGATCACCTGAGGTCAGGTGATCTGAGCCTGGCCAACATGGTGAAACCCCGTCTCTACTAAAAAATACAAAAATTAGCTGGATGTTATGGTGGGTGCCTGTAATCCCAGCTACTCGGGAGGCTGAGGCAGGGAGAATTGCTTGAACCCGGGAGGTGGAAGTTGCAGTGAGCCGAGATCGCACCACTGCACTCCAGCCTAGGCGAAAGAGTGAGACTCTGTCAAAAAATAAATAAATAAATAATAAATAAATAAATAAATAAATAAATAAATAAAAGGTTTCAGATTCATGGTTTGTATTTCTGATTGAAACTGCCTAACAAATCATACTGTACTATTTCTGCCCCTCTTTAAGCCTCTGTTTGTACCCACCCTCTGATGACAGCTCTGTGATGAGCTCTCAAATGTTAATCAGTGCCTGCAATGGTCATGTCTACCTCAGTCTAGGATTAAGTTGTTTGCTAAGCAAGGCTCCCCTCCAACAAAGTGGTGGACCATAAAGATTAAGTGCCCCAGCCTCTTGAGAAATCACCCGGAACTAGCATACATTTGAGGGAAACTACCAGGAAGGTTACAGGTACTCCCAGATTGGCTCATACACACAGAAGTAATGGAGTGTGGGAGTGGCTGCATTGGCAACATGGAGTCCCCTCAGGAGCTTCATGCATTCGAGTGTTAATTGCTGTCACCACTCCCAATTCTCAAGGGCAGGGCCTCCATGCCACTCTTATTTTTCTTGTGGAAGACTGTTCTTCTCTATCCCTGTTTCCTGCAGAACCCCACTGAAGCCTTAGGTCACTCTTAAAAAAATTCATAAAAGCTTGCTTGGTAGGGTTTTAGGATATTCGCCTATAACCCAAATCTAGCTTTTATCCTTCAATGCACCGATTCCAATGAGCAGTGAATAGGCCCATATTCACAACAGGTTAAAGGAAAAAAAAAATCCTCTCCCTTGGCTCTAGAATTCTCTTATTTCTCCTTCTGGAGACAAGAGAGTTGTGCTTTATTCTACTGAGATATATGCAAAGAATATAATGAGCCACTGTGAACTTTACAAGAGTCCATGGATACCCAGTGCATGTCTCACGGTACTATTTAAGTTGCAAAATAATAGCATTGAATAAAAAGATTTAAGACTTCAAATAAGATGTAGAAAAAGTGAATCTTATGTTCTACTGGGAAAAAAAGAGAAAGGAAGAAAGTTATCCAAAATAATACAACAGATTAACTTTGCGTACTTCTTCAAATTTTTAATATATATGAAGAGATTTCACACAATTTTGAGATAATGCAAGCATAGTATCATTGTCTGATATGTTCTTTATCCAGTATGTGCCCTTAAATGAATCATTTCTCTATTTATTTATTCGTCTACCAAGTCAAATACCAGTAATTCCTCGGCACCACCATCTACCTATCTACTTCATTTTTTAAGACTGCTTCATAGTTGTCTATCTCGAAATTGAATGAGTTCCTTCAACAAGCATTCATAAAGGCACACTAATATTTACTATAAATTCATACCCTTGGTATTGCAAAAAAAAAACATGAATATAACAAATTACTTCCTGCTAGGAATTATGCATATAATTAGAGTTAGCTAGTTCCAGAGAAGTAGTTTGTTTGGCTCGCAATTCCTTGGCCTAAAAAGCATTATTTGCCATTGTTACAGTTTACTTAGCTTAACCTTAGCACACATTTTCTCACACTGTTAAAACTGACATTAAAAAGTAATTAAGGCCAGGCACGGTGGCTCACACCTGTAATCCCAGCACTTTGGGAGGCCGAGGCGGGCAGATCATGAGGTCAGGAGATGGAGACCGATCTGGCTAATACGGTGAAACCCCATCTCTACTAAAAATACAAAAAATTAGTTGGGCGTGGTGGCACGCCACTGTAGTCTCAGCTACTAGGGAGGCTGAGGCAAGAGAATCACTTGAGCCCAGGAAGCGGAGCTTGCAGTGAGCCAAGATCACGCCACTGCACTCCAGCCTGGATGACAGAGCAAGACTCTGTCTCAAAAAAAAAAAGTAATTGAAAATGTGTCATTCTGGAGATGGATGTTGATAACAGAGAAGACTGCATGGTAGCATGGCATGGTGGAGAGTGGAGATATGTGAACTCTCTGTACATTCTGTTAAACGTTTCTATGAATGTAAAACTGCTCAAAAAATAAAGTCTATTTAAAAAGGAAAAATGGTAATTGAGCTTGTTGTAGCTTTCACTTAGGTTGTAAAAACTGGAAAGAGCATTGCTTCTATCCTAAAACAAGAAAAGGTTTGATAACCTACACAACCTTAACTATTCTTGAATTGATAAGAGAACTGAGGTTGCAGGGAAACTAACTAGCATGAAATCTGAGGAAACACAGGTAATCCCAGAAAGACATGGGGCGTGAGCTCTGTGTTACCTGGGCCAGAGCGTGAGAGGAAAATAAGGCCACCTTAGGTGCTAGTAAGAACTGCTTTGCCAAATTGCTGAAGGTTAGGTGTGAGGTACTGTGAGAATCAGGAACCACAGATAAATGAGAAGTTTACATCTTTTCTCAATATTTTATTCTCAGACTTGGAGACTTGGAATGTCCTGATGAGAATGCTTGAGGGAGGGTGAAACGCCACAGAAAGCCTCCTTTATGATGCAGGTTGAGGTAAGGGCAGCAATAGTGGCTGCAGGGAGACAGGAAGTCCACTCACTCTTACCAAGTCTGTCTCCTGCATGGGACAAAACCCGGAACCACTCACTGGAGGAAGGGCAGGAACCCTTTTTTCCCCACAGACAGAGGAAGACTATTGCTGAGGGAAGGAAAAAGCAAACAAACAAAAATAAATACTTTCTAGCCCTGATTCTACACCATGAGCCCTGTCCTAAGGCTGGGAAAGAGACTGGATCACTGTGACCCAGGGACAAGGACAAGCAATGTGCCTAAGACTGAGATAGAGCTGGAATAGCAAAGCATAATCCCCATTCTCTGTCACCAGGACAGCAAGAATTGAAGAGCAGGTACTGTGGCTTAAGTTTACCATGGACAAAAGGCAGCATGTGGAAAGACACAATACAGTGTGGAGTCTCACAGTAAGAGCTTAAAACTGAGGGTGGAACAGCAATGTTTGAGAAAACCCTCCAACAATTAACTCTTCACCCCAAGCACAAGCAATGCTCAATGCTAGAGAAATTTAGATTCACTGGTGCACGGAGGAAAATCAACAACAAAACTCAAACCCAGGTCAACCCCTGATGCCATTGATTCCCACATCCCCTGGACCCACCTACAGACACACACAACACACAAAACTATAGGACAACAGTGTTTTGTGGTTTTTCTTGTAGAGATTGTTTACCCCCGTGTTAGCTGTATTCCTTGGTATCTTTTTGAGTGTGTGGCTACTGCAAACAGGCTTGTGCATTTGATTTGGCTCTGAGTTAGAATGCTATTGGTATATAGAAGCTATACTGATTTTTGTATTCTGAAACTTTACTGAAGTTGTGTATAAGTTCCAGGAGTCTTTTGGCAAAGTCTTTTGGGTTTTCTAGGTTTGGAATCATATTGTCGCTGAAGAGAGATAATTAGACTTCTTATTTTCCTATTCAGATGCCTTATGGTTCTTTCTCTTGCCTGATGGCTCTGGCTAGGACTTCCAGTACTATATTGAAGAGGAGTGGTGAGATTGGGCATCCTTGTCTAGTTCCAGTTCTCAGTGGGACTGGTTCCAATTTTTGCCTATTCAGTATGATGTTAGCTGTGGGTTTGTCATAAAAGGCTCTTATGATTTTGAGGTACGTCCCTTTTACCTACTTTGTCGAGAGTGGTTTTTTTTCATGAAAAAAATGTTGGGTTTTATAAAAAGATTTTTCTGCATCTATTGAGATGACCATATGGTTTTTGTCTTTAAGTCTGTTTATGTGGCGAATCATATTTATTGATTTGTGTGTGCTGAACCATCCTTGTATCCCAGAAATAAATCTTACTTGATCATGATGAATTAACTTTTGGTTTGCTCATGTTTTTTGAGGATTTCTGCATCACCCATCAGTGATATTGGACCAAAATTATCTTTTTTTGTTGTGTTTCTAATAGATTTTGGTATCAAGATGATGATGCTGGTTTTGTAGAACAAGTTAGAGAGAAGTCCCTTCTTCAGTATCAGTTCTTTTTTACATAAGGTAGAATTTGGCTGTTAATCCATCTGTTCCATAGTTTGTTTGTATTTATTTATTGACAGGTTTTTTTAATTACTGATTCAATTTTAGAACTCATTATTGGTCTTTTCAGGCTTTTAGTTTCTTCCTGGTTAAATCTTGGGAGGTTGTGTGTTTCCAGGAATTTATCCAGGTTCTCCAGGTTTTCTAATTGGTGTGCATAGAAGTGTTCATAGTAGTCTCTGTGGTTCTTTTGTATTTACGTGGGATCCGTTGTAATGTCATAGTTGTCATTCCTAACTGTGCTTATTTAGATCTTTTCTATTTTTTTTTGTTAATCTAGCTAGTGGTCTATTGATCTTATTTATTTTTTAAAAAATCAACTTTTGGAATCATTGATCTCTTGTATGGATTTTTGTGTCTCAACTTCATTCACCGCTCAAAGAAATTGGAGACAACACAAATAAGTGGAAAAACGTTCCATGCTCATGGATTGGAAAAATCAATATCATTTAAATGGTCATACTGCTCAAAGCAATGTACAGATTCAATGCTATTCCTGTTCAAACTGCCAACATCATTTTTCAAATTAGAAAAAACTATTCTAAAATTCACAGGGAAAACAAAAAGAGCCCAAATAGCCAAAGCAATCCTAAGAAAAAACAAACAAACAACAATAACAAAAAACCAAAGCTGGAGGCATCACATTACCTTATTTCATAATATGCTGCTACAGTAACCAAAAAAGGTATAATACTGGTTTAAAAACAGACACACAAAGCAAGGAACGGAATAGAGAACCAAAAATAAAGCTGCACATCTACAATCATCTGGTAATCAATAAACTTGACAAAAATAAGCAATTGGAAAAAGACTCCCAATTCAATAAATGGTGCTGAGATAACTGGCTATCCATATGCAAAACAATGAAACTGGATGACCACTTATTCCACATACAAAAATTAACTGAAGGTGGATTAGATACTTAAAAGTAAGATCTCAAACTATAAGAATTCCAGAATAAAACCTAGAAAATACCCTTCTTGAAATTGGCCTTGGCAAAGAATGTATGGCTAAGTTTTCAAAAGCAATTGCAGCAACAACAAAAATGGACATGTGGGACCTAATTAAATTAAAGAGCTTCTCCACAGCAAAAGAAACTATCAACAGAGTAAACAGAAAACACACAGAATGGGAGAAAATATTTGCAAAGCATGCATGCAACAAAGGTCTAATATCCAGAATCTACAAGAAACTTAAATCAATAAGCCAAAAGCAAACAACCTCTTTTAAAAGTGAACAAAGGACATGAAGAGATACTTCTCAAAAGAAGACATACAAGCGGCCAACAAACATATGAAAAAATGCTCATTATTACTAATCATCGGAGAAATGCAAATCAAAACAACAGTGGTGCATCTAACACCAGCCAGGATGGCTAAAAAATAAAAAAATTAAAAATTAAAAAAAAAACAGATATTGGCAAGGCAATGGAGAAAAACAGACATGTATACACTGTCTGTGGAAGGGTAAACTAGTCCAGTCACCGTGGAGAGAAATTTGGAGATTTCTCAAACAACTGAGAGTTGAACTACCATCCAACCTAACAATCCTATTACTGGGTATATACCCAAAGGAAAATAAATCATTCTATTAAAAGGACACATGCACCTGTATGTTCACTGCAGTGCTATTCACAATAGCAAAGTCATGGAATCAACCTAGGTGTCCATCAATGATGAATTGGATAAAGAAAATGTGGTATATATATACTATGGAATACTATGCAGCCATAAAGAAAAATGAAATCACGTCCTATGTGGCAACATGGATGGAGCTGAAGGCCATTACCTTAAGCAAACTAGCATAGAAACAGAATACCCATGTTCTCATTTATAAGTGGCAGCTAAACATTGTGTACACATGGACATAAAAAAGGGAACAATAGACAATGGGGACTAGTATAAAGGGGAGAAAGAGAGGAGGGAAAGAACTAAAAAAACTAGCTGTTGGGTACTATGCTCACTACCTGAGTGATGGGTTCAGTCATACCATAAACCTCAGCATCATGCAATGTACCTTTGCAACAAACCTTCACATGTACCTCCTGATCCTAAAATAAAAGTTGAAAAAGAAAAAATACTGCAGGACAAGCAAAACAGGCATGCCCATTTCAAGTCATACTCTTATTTTTTTCTCAGAGTCTATTATCCTACACACACAATGTTTGGATCGAACCAAAATTAAAGATCAGAGGAAAAGACTGGAAAAAAATGTCACTGAGCAAAAGAATTAACACAACCAGAATCAAATATGGCCTGAATATAGGAACTATCACACAGGGACTTAAAATAACTCTCTTTGATAAGTGAACAGATCCTGTGGAAAAGATGGTCAGCCTCTGTAAATGTATAAGGAATTTGGACTGTAAATTGAAAACTGTATGGAAGAATCAAATGGAAATGCTGGACATGAAAAACATAATAACAGATGAAGAATGCTGATGAGTGGGTTCAAGAGAGCCAAGAAACAATCAGTGAAGAGAAAGATAAATCAATAGAGATAAGCAAGCCTGAAGCACAAAGAGAAAAGAATAATAATGATAAAATAGAAGAGAGCAGCCAAGGACTGTGGTACGATATCAAACAATCAGCCAAGGACTGTGGTACGATATCAAACAATCTAACATACATAAAATTTGAAAATTGCAGAAGAGAAATCAAAACAGAGTAAAAGGAGAAGTATTTGAAGAGCTAATGACTGAGAAAATAATAAAAGAAATTGGAGCTCAAATCCAAGAAGCTCAGCCAAATAGCATAACTGAAAATAAGCAAAGAAAAGTCTACATTCATGGTATTCAAACTGTCAAAAAGCTAAAATAAAAGTGAAAACCTTGAAAACAGACCAAGGGAAAAAAAGATACATCATACACAGAAAAACAAAAACACAAATCAATACAGATATTTTGTCGGAAACTATGCTAGCCAGAAGAAAATGGAGTTACATCTTTAAAACTGTGAGATGGGAGAAACTATCAGCTAAGAATTTTATATGCAGAGAAAATATGTTTTTGAAAATTAAAGAAAAATAAATTCTTTTTCAGAAAAAAAGCAAATAAATATATTTCCAGCAGACTTAGACCAGAAGAAGTGTTTTTGTTTGTTTGTTTGTTCATTTGTTTGTTTGAGATGGAGTCTTGCTCCATCTCCCAGGCTAGAGTGCAGTGGTGCGATCTCGGCTCACTGCCAGCTCCACCTCCTGGGTTCACGCCATTCTCCTGCCTCAGCTTCCCAAGTAGCTGGGACTACCGGCATCCGCCACCACACCCAGCTAATTTTTTGTATTTTTAGTAGAGACAGGGTTTCACCATGTTAGCCAGGATGGTCTCGATCTCCTGACCTCGTGATCTGCCCACCTCAGCCTCCCAAAGTGCTGGGATTACAGGTGTGAGCCACCGCGCCTGGCCCCAGAAGAATTGTTAATAAAAATTCTTCAGGAATAGAATACCAGACAGAAAATTGGATCTATACAAGAAAAGAAAAAGGAAAGAAAAGAAAAGAATAGAATAGAAAAGAAAAGAGAAGAAAAGAAAAGAAAGAGAAAAAGAAAAAGAAAAGACAAGACAAGAAAGTAAAAGAAAAGAAAAGGAAGGTAGGTCATCCTGGAAATAGTAAGATGTAAGGTTAACATAAAATTCACTTTTAAATATTTAACAGACTACAGGATAATTGACCTAATTAAACTAAAGAGCTTCTGCACAGCAAAAGCTGAAACAGCATAGCAATTATTTGTATTCATAGTTTATGTTAATGTAAAATCTTTGAAAATAAAAGTATAAAAATGAGGAGTAGCAAATAGTAGCACACTAAGGTTCCTGTATGAATATGGAATATCCTGTGAATACACCATTGTACATGATAAAAAGGGCCTTGCAGATGCATTTAAATGAAGGATTTTTAAATTGGGATATTGTCCTGGACAATGTGGGTGGCCCCAGTGTAATCACAAGTTTCTTGTAAAGAACAAGATAAGAGGATCAGGGTCAGAAGAAAGATATGTGATGACAGAGGATCATTTATCTGTCATCATAAGGAGGACAGAATGGAGTGGAGGATCAGAGACACCAAGAGGTTTGCTGTGCTGTTGGTCTTGTGGAAGGAGGAGCCACGAGCCAAGGAGTGGAAGTCAGCTCAAAAAGCAAGAAAGCAAGAAATGGAATCTTCCGCAGAGACCCCAGGGAGAAATGCAGCTCTGGCAACAGCTTGATTTTGCCCTAGTAGAACCCATATCAGACTCTGACCTTTGTAATGTTAAGATAATAATTTTGTAATGTTTTGAGTCACAAAGTTTGTGGGACTTTGTAAAATAAAGTGAAACTTGTGGAATTCCTGCTTTTACAGCAGGAATAAGAAACTAAAATAGGCTCATGTTCACCAAATATGGGGCAGTTTGAACATCAATAAAGACAATAATTGCCATGGATTAAGACACATCGAATAAATGTACATCAGTGAGTTCACAATTACAATGAAAAAAACCTCGCCTCATTTGTTGTATTGAAAAGTGGCAAAGAGGAAAAATTAAAAAATTTATTCTGCCTTTCTCATACCAACTGTACCTCAGGAGGATGAAATAGTGATGAGGTGGAAGTTTGTCTCTGTAAACGTATTTTAGATTATAAAGAGAAAAGGATGATAGACTCTCACCATGTTGCAACCCCTAATAAATTAATAGAGCTAGGTCAGTCCTTCTCTATCAGGGGCAATATTGGCATTGCCTAGTGGGAAGGGAGTACTAGGGTCATCTAGTAGGTAGAGGTTAGGAATGTCGCTAAGTATCCTGCCAAGGACAAAATAGCCCCCATAACAAATAATTATTCAGCCCAAAATGTCAATAGATATTTGGCACTTTTGAAAAATCCTGACCTGTGCGACATAATAACTGTAACAATCTCCAGAAAAAAAAAGAAACATTGTGTTTCTTGCTGCAAACATTGTGTGCTTCTTGCTAGAAGGACATGTGACCATCTGTGAAATACTACTGTCAGAAAAATAAATAAATAAATCTGATGAAACCTCTGGATTAAACAGGAGATACAGAAATAAAATAACAAGTAAAATTACACTATAGGGATGTCATCAAAAAATCTAGACTGTATGAGAAGTCCAACAGGAACAAATGATGCAGTTTTATTTACAAAATAATTCCAACAGTAAAAAAGCAGAATTTATAGGTTACTAAATTACCATAAATTTATTAATTGATAGAGTAGAAGAATTCTCAGAGGCATAGTAGACAATTGGAATATATGGGTCTCATTCAGATTCTTATTTGAACAAACTGTAATTTTTATATGTATTAGATTTTTAAGGAAAAACTTCAGTGGTGTTTTTATGGTATTAACTAATGAAAAACTTTTTTTTCAAATACTTTTCAGTGCCTTTTTAAATTTTTTCTATTTAATGGCTAAATAAACAATAAAGTTTAGAAGAGCATCTTATTTTGTATTCCTGTATCAAGATAATGTTCATGCCTTCTATCGGGAATGCCTTTCACAAGCAGCTGTGAATTAGAAGTGTGTGCAGTCATAAGGTGATCCAACTAATTTAATTTATGAACACTTAAGTTACTGAGAAAGTGTAGCCTTGAAATTAAAAAGTCTATCAAATAAAAAAGATAAAAATTGAAATGTAATAGATGGAATATATGATGGTTCATACTGACCATCAACTTGATTGGATTGAAGGTTACAAAGTATTGTTCCTGGGTGTGTCTGTGAAGATGCTGCCAAAGGAGATTAACATTTGAGTCAGTGGACTGGGAGAGGCAGCTCCACCCTCAGTCTGGGTGGGCACCATCTAATCAGCTGCCAGCATGGCCAGGATAAAAGCAGGAAGAGGAACATGGATGGACTAGATTGCCTGAATCTTCTGGCCTCCATCTTTCTCCTGTGCTGGATGCATCCTGACCTTAAACATCAGACTCCACTCCAATTTCTTCAGCTTTTGGACTCTTGGACCTACAACAGTGATTGGCAAGGGGCTCTCAGGCCTTCGGCCACAGCCTGAAGGCTGCACTGTTGGCTTCCCTATTTTTGAGGTTTTGGAACTCCAACTGGCTTCCTTGCTCCTCAGCCTACAGAAGGCCAATTGTGGGACTTTACCTTTTGATCATGTGAGTCAATACTCCTTAATAAACTTCTTTTCATATATTCGTCTATCCTATTAGTCTTGTCTCTCTAAAGAACCCTGATGAATACAGAATATGAGACTATAGTAGTCTATTTCCAAATACCTAAGGCCCACTCTCAGCATTTCTGCTTCCTGAGAGATCAAGACTTGGATACCCCTTCCAGGAAGAATCCCAACATGCTTAGGAGGGGTTTGAAGGCAAAGGATTGTGTGATGGTTGATGGAGAGATGTCACAAACACTGTGACCACATGACCGCTTACAGAAATGAAGATATAGCATCTTCATGTATTTTCCTCCTTGAGGTATTATGTATGTATTTGTATTTTTGATTACTTTCTCCTTATCTCTTTCCCATACCATTTTATATAGGGCATGTTCATGATGGTGAATTTTCCAGTTTACTACACAATTTACAGAATGTTCAGACAGTATCCTCACATTTTAAAAGAGGAATGAGATTCAGATGACATTTCCAATCTGGGAGATGAAATGTTTTAGCTGACATCGCTTTTAAATGACACTACTTTACTTGTCTCCTTCCCATTGCATCTAACTTAATTCAGACATCTCTAATGTCTCAAGAGTATTACTGAAGCAGACCCAGCAGGCAGGCTGGTCGTCTTGCCTCTAATCCTTTTTTCCACTATCTCATTTGCCAGAGTGATAGTTTTTAAATGTGATTTTTTTTCAATCTATACTCCTTCTAAAAATTCTCCACTGACTATTGTTTTCTATCAGAATAAAATTAAAAGATACTTAGACATTTGACACCTTCCAGGATCTGACCATGTCTAACCCGCCTGCTTTATCCTTACTACTCCCTCACTCTTCTCTGCTCTGAAATTGAACTTCCAGCATTTTTTGGACTTTCATTCTTGCTCACATCTCTACAACTTTGTACAGGTTGTTTCTTGTTTGGGTTTCTTATCTTCTAGATAACTTGTTCTTACATTTCTGGTCTCAACCCAAAGATCCTTTTATAGGAAGACTACTGCAATCATTTCCAGCAGGTTTCCCTTCACTGTAACACTTACCACAATGCGTTATCATTGTTTCATCATCTGTCTTCCCTACTACGCGAAATTATCCTTGTCAGGATGGTATCATATTGACTATTGTGTCCAACAACCATTTGTTGACACTGACACAGAATAGATACTCCACTGATAATACTTGAAATAAAAATTTAATTTGCCAGCATTGTCATCTTTTAGGATGACTGCCTATCTTGCAAAATTTAAGATTGCATTAATATTAATATAAAATTCAGATATCAAATGGGCTTTGAGTTGTATTTCTTCAACACTGTAGGAAAGCTTAGATTCTATGATGATGTGTTGACAAATGTAAGAAATGCAGATCAACTGACTTAAAGAAAATGCAAAAGGAAGAAAGGACTTTGACACCTTCAAAGGAGTAGAGAGACCAGCTATGATCGTATTCTTTCTTTGCTTTCCCCTTTTTCAATTATGTCTTCTCCTTCTTTTATATCAGTTATGCTTCTTTTCAAAGGGAAGTCCACTGTCAGACAAGCCCAGGTTACAAGATTTACGAAAGTTCACCTATGGCTCTGTTGTGTGTGTGAGGGCGGGAAAAACAGAGGGGGCAAGAGAAGTTCTCAGTGTGGAGACTTGAGGGTAACATTTGCCCAGCTAACTGATCTTTGATGTTCGAAAATTCGTATTAAATTATCTTACCCTTCACTGACTTTGGCTGAAGAGTTTGTCCTTAGATTAACTATGTCTTTGACCTTATATACAGTATCTCATAATTTGTGTGCTTTTTGTGTGTTTCTGAAGATTCAGAGAGGGCCAGGTGTGGTGGCTCACACTCGTAATCCCAGCACTTTGGGAAGCCGAGGCAGGTGGATCACCCAAGGTCAGGAGTTCGAGACCAGCCTGACCAACATGGAGAAACCCCATCTCTACTAAAAATATAAAAAATTAGCCAGGCATGGTGGCACATGCTGGTAATCCCAGCTACTTGGGAGGCTGAGGCAGGAGAATCACTTGAACCCAGGAGGCGGAGGTTGCAGTGAGCCGAGATTGCGCCATTGCACTCCAGCCTGGGCAACAAGAGTGAAACTCTGTCTCAAAAATAAAAAATAAAAAACAAAAAAAGTTTCAGAGAAAGAGCTTATGAATTTTTCAGACATTAATCATTTTTAATATTTTAAATGACATACCTATATATGCAGTAAAATTCTTCTCAAACTGTTTGGATACTGTCAAGGAGTGCTTGAAGCTTGACTTTTCTTGGTCAATAATAGTCTTTAGTACAAACAACCATTGATTATAACCCTATAAAGGTAAAACAAGACCTTGAGTTGATATTTTTTCACTGAATTACCTCCGGCACTCAGGAAAAGACGTTATGTTCACCTTTTGTAGGTACTGCACAAAAACATTTTAGTCAGCCTTGACAATAACACTTTTCTCAGAATGTTGACTCACACGATTACTGCATATGATGACCTATGCTACAAATTATTTAAAGTGAGTCTTCAAATGTAAAAATGCGTTTTGTTTTCAACGAAAGCACCATAACCTTTTATAAAATGTGGATGTGTAAGTACCAGTGGTCTAAGGTAACATCCATGAATAGGTTTATGATTACAAACGATGTGACAAATCAAAACAGTAAGTAGTAATTTTTTTTTAATGATTGTCAGGCTGTAAGAGTGGAGGTGGAAGAAGTGTGGGAAGTTTTATAACAGCAGTATCTAACTCCACTGTTCATGAACATAACCCCACATCCCACACCCCATCCAACTCAACCACTCAGCCTCCTACATAACACCCACAGTTCATGTTATGTCATCTCCTTCCTGGTTGCCAGGACAATATAGTTTACACCTGTCAGATCTGAGTTGGATGAACACTGAGGTAAAGTTGGTTTCTCTAAGTCATGCTCGTGAGTCAAGTTGCCAGCTTTGATGTTAACCCAGAGAATTTCCATGATAGTTTCTGCCAAGCCCCCTTCACCTCTTTATTCCTTAGGCTATAAATCATGGGGTTCAGCATTGGTGTCAAAATGGCATAAAAGAGAGAGAACAACTTCTCCTGAAGGACAGAGAGACTGGAGTGGGGCTGGATGTAAGTGAAAATGGCCAGGCCATAGCACAGCGCAACCACCGTGAGGTGAGAGGCACACGTGTGGAAGGCTTTCTTTCTTCCCTCTGTAGACTGGATCTTTACAATGGTGGAGATGATCCGGATGTAGGACAAAAGAACCAGGCAGAAGGGTGTCATCAGAAGAACAATGCTAGACACCATGATGGCGACCTCATTGGAAGAAGTGTCCACACAAGCCATCCTGACCACAGCTAGGAGTTCACAGGATATATGATCAATAAACTTGTTAGTGCACATGGGCAGCTGAAAAGTGATAGCAGTCTGCACGAGAGAGTTGATGGAGCCACTGAACCAGGATGTGATGGCCAACCTAGCACACAGCGCTCCATGCATGATGGCCGAGTATTGCAGGGGGTCACACACAGCCACATAGCGGTCATAGGCCATCACTGCCAGGAGAACAAACTCGATCCCACCCAAGGCCAGGGAGAAAAATAACTGGGCTGCACAGCTCTGCAATGGGATGGCTTTATGTTCTGCAAGAAAATGCGCCAGCAGCTGAGGGACTATGCTTGTGGCATAGGAGACATCGACAAGGGAGAGGTTGGTGAGAAAGAAATACATGGGAGTGTGGAGTCGGCTGTCCAGTCTGATCAGAAGGACAATGAGACAGTTCCCCAGCATGGTCACCATGTACATGACCAAGAACAGGACAAAGAGGGAGACCTGAGTGTTCCAGTCACTGGACAGGCCAAGGAGAATAAATTCACTCACCCAAGTCTGGTTATTTGTTCCCATTAAAATATTTAAGGATTATTAACCTGTGAAGGGAGTCAGAAAAAAACAGAAGTTGTTGACTAACCATAAGAATAACTTGTTTGAATGCATTCTGTACATGCCAGCCAGCCCTAGGGCAGGTACTTCAGGTCATTTATTGGCCAAAATGACAGTCTTGACCCAACATGCATTACATTTACTTTGCATCAGAACGACAAACTATGGCCTTTACAAGACACAATTTGATGTCAGGGAAGCCAGTTAAATCCTAGAAATGATGCATTGCAACATTAGAATTCTACATCTTTACAAACTTACTTCAGATTCCAGGGCAAGGAGAGGATTGCAAATGGCAACCAGCAGGTAAAAATGATAAGCCATGAAGAATATGGTTGGAAAGTTAACAAATTACCTTAAGTATGTCAACTAGACTCATCTTGATGGAATGTGTAAATGTACTACAAAAGTAAATAATGTATTGCAACACTAGAAATTCTGAATCTTTACCAACTTACTTCAGATTCCAGGGCAAGGAGAGAATTTCAAATGACAACCAGCAGGTAAAATGATAAGCAATAAAGAAGAATGTGGTTGGAAAGTTAAAGAATTACCTTGAACATGTCAACCAGACTCATTTTGATGAAATGTGTAAATCTACTACAAAAGGAAAGATTTGGAAGAAGCAAGGCCTGGAGGAAAAATCTGGAACCGGAAACCCATGTTTAAACCTGATTTTATTAGGCAGATTCATGATGTTGGTTTATTGATAAACATTATATATGCAAGAGGACATTATTACATAACTCACGAGTACATGTAGCATCAAATGTAGATAACATATGGGGAAAGGACTTTTTGAATTGTTACTGGTAGTACAACTGTAGAATCATGTGTTTTAGCAGTAACATGATGTCTGTGTCGGGATAGGTAAGCCAACAAACATGATTTTCCCTGCATCCTCTCCACAAATTCAGATACAAATAAAATTGGAGACCACCTGTAACATACCTGAGAGTATACGAATGGCTTAGATGCTTTGAGGATCCTGCGGCCCACTGGTCTTTTGGGTAGCCTTTGACCTCTTTGTGGGATAGGATTGTAATTGTACCTTGGTCTCTTTTTTTTTTTGCTTCTTTCAACTTGCTCCTGTTGCTATGGCCGTGAAAGAAAACAAATATGGATATGAATGCTAAGACTTTTTAGATACGAGGGAGGAAGAGAAAGCAGATGTCTAAGGACCCTTCTTCATTGTTCAAGACAGAGAGGAAGGAGGGGGGAGGGATTGCATTGGGGAGTTATACCTGATATAAATGATGAATTGATGGGTGCTGACGAGTTGATGGGTGCAGCACACCAACATGGCACAAGTATACATATGTAACAAACCTGCACGTTATGCACATGTACCCTAGAACTTAAAGTATAAAAAATAAAAATAAAAATAAAAATAAAAAAAGACAGAGAGGAAGATATGAATTCACTTGAATGTACATTGGAATGGAGATTCCCTTCTCCTTACTTTTGCTCAGCAAGTGCTTTGTCAGTAAAACTAATGTTATAGCATCAATTTTGAACCTTAAACAAAAACAAGCTACATGGTAAAAAAAAAAAAAAAAATTAGAACCAATTCCTTCTTATTCCATGTCTGCCTCTTCACGAGCTTTCCTTTTATTGCAGTGTCCACAATAAGGGAAAGTAGGAAAGAAAGGAGGCAGGAGGCATTGAGGGCAGAAATAGGTCTGGACAGACTAGGGTCTCTTACCTACAAGGGAAAGACTGTCAATGCTTCAACTCTCTTACGTGATAAAGGATTAAGCAAAACATGTAGTTCCAGAAATGCTCATCCCTTTCATAGCTGACATTCACATCCATTTTTTCTAGACTCTCCCTAATGTCCTCCTCAAGACCTTCCTTCTCCTCCAACATTTCCTCTTTACTGCTCTGTCCTGATGCTCCCAGGAGCATCTAAATAATAATGAGCCGGAGAATACATTTTCTAAAATAATAATGAGCCTGAGAATACATTTGATTGCCTCAAAGAGACATTCAAATTTAAATTCTAAAACCTCAAAAACATTTCACTAAAAGAAAACCTGTCAACTATTATTGACTAGATTCCAGATTTGCATCTGAACTAGACATTTTTCCATTAACTTGGCAAACACCTATAAAGTGCCATCATTGTTAGATGATGGATTTTTAGGGTGAATATTACCCTTAATTTTCATGGAGAGCTGACATATCAGTGAGGGAAAAGACACAGTGGTCTTCACTGTATTTGCTCCTCTGCCGCACTGGAGACCCGGCAAGCCCGTGACTCACTGTGCTCCTCTCAGTCACCCAACATGTCTCTCCACTAAGTCCTTGTCACATTACAAATGACTGACAGTGACTCATCTCAGAGAAAGTGTGAACTTCAGAGTCTAACAGCTCCTGTGTTGGATCCACATCTGTTCTGTTTTCTGAGACTCGGAGCAAGATACTTAGCGTCTCAGAGCCTCACATTCTTCATGTGTGAAATGTGCCTAATATTGGCCAGCTGAAGGGTCCCGGGTGAAATTAAAGGCGTTGAAGGCCTAGGTTCCTACAGGAGTGCTGGAACAGGCAGGTGTCCATTATTTACTGATGATCCTTAGTCTTGATTTCATGCTCTCTCATTCAGAATCTTCTTCATCCATTTACTCTCCCTCTCTACCATCCTCAGGTTTCTCTTGCTCCTGAGTATCTCCTTCGCCCTCATTATAAAAGAAAATATACAGGCATCTCAACTTAGGAAGCTTTACTGTGTATATAGCATTCTAAATCCCCCTTCATTTCACATCTCTAATGATTGGAATCCATTGTCTGGATTTATTTCCTAATATTTATTCCTGAGCCTGTAAACATTTCTGCCCTCACTAATCTATAGAATTTGAAAACTTAAAGATTACTGATAACCTGCCATCATCAATTCCAGAGATTTTTTTAATCGTATTTTCATTTTTTACTTAGCTTTTTTTTGTTTGTTTTTTTTGTTTTTGTTTTTGTTTTTGAGGCGGAGTCTCGCTCTGTCGCCCGGACTGGAGTGCAGTGGCCGGATCTCAGCTCACTGCAAGCTCTGCCTTCCGGGTTTCCGCCATTCTCCTGCCTCAGCCTCCGGAGTAGCTGGGACTACAGGCGCCCGCCACCTCGCCCGGCTAGTTTTTGTATTTTTAGTAGAGACGGGGTTTCACCGTGTTAGCCAGGATGGTCTCGATCTCCTGACCTCGTGATCCACCCGTCTCGGCCTCCGAAAGTGCTGGGATTACAGGCTTGAGCCACCGCGCCCGGCCTTACTTAGCTTTTAATAATGTTACCTGTTTCTTCCTTCAAACTCTCAACTCTGTCATGGACTTCTGTCCTGATTTTCCTCCAATCGAATTTGCTTTCTTAACCTTCCTCATTCCCCTGCTCTGCTCTATGAGCATTTGCTAAGGTTCTGTGCTCAGAACTTGTACTCAACTTCTACAGTTTTTCTTGGAAGTCTTTTTACTTCTAGTTATAATAATTACTATCAACTCTATATGGCTCACCCTCAATTTTACATTTAGCTTCTGGATTTCCCTTCAAATCTCCAAATGCATTCCAGAAAAGCTGAATGAATGTTTCTTAAATATCTCACCGATGCCTGTACTCCTCTATCCACAAATGAAATTCCATCCTGAATTCGTTTTTACTATCAGCAGAATTAGATTTCTCCTAGTATCTCAACGAATCATCTTTTATTTTTCCCTCTTCTTCAGTATGCCACAGAATACATTCTCTTCCTTTATTTTATTATATATCTCCCCTATCTTCTCCTTACTCTCAGCCACACTTACCCTTTCCCTCTTTATTCCCATCTTCTAGAGTGCCAGAGCTTCCTTGTAAATTTCCCTAATGTAACTTCCATTCACTCCAAAAATCCTACACACTACCTCCAAGTTAATTATATAAAATACAAATTTTTATGTCATTTTAAGCACAAAAAGATCTATAATGTCTAAGTGCTTAAAGATTTAAGTTTATCCTGGGCAGAATACTTTTCATCTAATCCATAATCTGCTCTTCTTCTATGACTAACTTTTATTAACTATAGCATTTATTATCATGTCCTGTGTTTTCCAACAAAGTCTTTTATTAAATAGGCTGCTGATACTTAGATATCTTTCACTGATATATTAGCTAATTTTTATTAACCCATCAAGTTTGCTGTGTTTTTCCATGGCCATTGTGGGTTTCAAAATAATTAATACTCAAAAATATATCTTGTTTCTAACGTTTTTGGATTGATGTTAGATAAAGAAAATGTAAGTATCATCTGCACTTGGAAAACCAATTGAAAGAGGAACCACGTACGAACCAGATGATTTTAACGCACCTTCAGTTAAAACCATATGCATTTTATTCTGGCTCACCTTTCAGCTAAATATAACTGGCTTTCTATTCTTATATCATGAGGAACGGACCAGGTGCCAGGTAACATGCTTCATATCCAACCACTCCTATAGGAAGCCAAAGCTTGATCCTTACTGCTCTAATTTGTGGAATCTGTATTTCCCCTACACAAGTGACATTCATTGAAGTCAATTAACTACGGAAAAAACGTGAGAATATTTCTTCAATTTGTCTGTGCAAACTCAACTACCAAAACCTCTTAATACAAGCATGCAGCCAAGTTACAAAACCAGTACTGGACAATGAACACAGCTAATAGTCCTATGTAGCTCTTCGTGGTATACAAGTGTGACTTGTGTGCTCTTCACAGTACTTGTCCAACACCAACAACATTACCTTTTTGCCAGGCATCTAATGTTCCTTTAGTAAGCAACAAAATTATATTTTACATTCTTAGAGTTATATCATCTTTATACTCAATAAACATCAAATCAATTTTTTTTCTATATATGTTTTGGGCTTTCTTTTGATTGTTGAAAATAACCAATTCATGCTGCCTGCTCAGAACACAGTACTGAAGAATGGCATACCCTGTGGTTCACCTCCATAAACAGGATCACAATGGAAAAAGGAATTCCTATTGCCTGTGTTTTATGAAATGGGGTGAATGTAGGATAATCACTGTGACCATAAGAAATAGAAAACAATGTGTGATATAGTAGAGAGGTGCTATTCAAATATTCTGTGAATGATTATCTTTCTTAAAGCCCTGTCTTTAATGCCTGAAATGTATTACATTTATGTTGAACATTGTCCTTTTTTACGAAATGTTCAAAAATGCAATAATGCTAAATGAAACTTTTATAATATAAAAGTACCTAAACATTATCAACTGGTATAACAGCTTACACTGATCCTTTACAATACATCACATAACAGTAAAAACTGGGATTTTAGATGTAAATAACCTGAAAATTACAGAAAAAAATCAGGGAAGAGGTATGAATAGCAAAGATAAAAATTTTCTAGTTAAAATATTACCTTTATTGGAATGGCTAAGTTGAGCTAATTAATATGTACATCACATCACATACATGTTATTTTTGTAACAAGAATTCTTAAAATATATACACTAAATATATACAATTTTTATTTGTCAAACAAATATATAAAAGAAAACAAAATTACTTTTGTTGGACCCAGGTAAAAGATCCTCCAGGTGGCTTCTCTGTTTATCCAGTAGTTACTAGTTACAGCAAATATCAGGACTGAAATGTTCTTCTATCTACGACAAAGAAAGACCAAAAAAGTAAGTGTTTAGATTCCTCACACAGTTCATTTTACATAATAAAAAAACCCTGATTTAACAGTTAAATTTCAATCAGTCATGATCTTTCTTTAGTAAAGCAAATCTATTCATTGATTCCATGGAATCTGTTTTCTTTTTTGGAAAAATTAAATCTAAATTGCAACAAATTAAATGTTCTTTTTCAACCTATCCTATCTCGGCAAATTCACCCATTACTCTTTTTCTTACTGTTTCAATCAACTACTATCTTATAATATCTGTGACAAAAAATATATATCACCTGAAGAAGATGAAGAGTGAAAACTTTACAGAACCAAGCTAGCAGATGTTCAAACCTGGACTAGCCTTTATCTGGATGGAGTAGATAAAATTGGGCTATAGATGTTCCTGCCTTCCTTTCTCTGAATTTATATTCTAACTCCTCATCTACGAGACAAAAAGCTCCATGTCAGTCACTGTAGCTCTCTATATGCAGGTCTGCCTTCCAGAAGATGTGGACCCTGTTCTAAAATTGCCTTTTCCTCTCCCCTTCTTCAAAGGAACACAGGGAAAAGCAAGATGTTAAGTGAAGTTAAAAATGTTACTCATAGTAAATTCCTAGGCAGTGACGTATGTTAATATTTGCTGTAAACATCTGGTATTTTGAAATTATGTAATCATTCTGCCAACAAGTCCGCTAGAATTTTCTTTAACCCTGAAGAGTTGATCTCCGAGGTGGGGGTCCCATCCATGCCCAGCTCCGTACAACTGCAGAATGCTGAGAAGAAAGGGTACAGCCCCAAGCAACAATGACTTCCCACCTAAAGTTCCCTTTCAGCCTTTTACCACATCCTCCCCCTATTGCTGCTCTAATGAAATGAGAAGATGTTGGAGGAACCATGAGCCACTGTTCATCAAGTAAAAGATGAGAAGCCAGACCCATAGTTAAAATCAACTGGGCATTGACAGAACTTATCACTGTGTTGGTGCCACGCAGACAGGATCATAAGTTGTGGGGCTCTGGAAATGTCTTCACATGCTGCTGTTCACATTTTTGTTGTATTATTTTTAATTGCATTTGAATTTCATTGCTACTCTGTGGACCGAGACTGAAATATATTCAATTTATTCTTGCAAGGAATCAAATGTCCAGGGCTTGACACTTAGGCATAATTTCCATTTGCAACGTTGAGTTCCATGTTTTGCTATCCCACTCCAGTCAGTGTATTATACATTTTAAAGCATCTAACATAATTTTCCACTTCTATTGACTGGCTGCCTTAAAATATTAATTTCTCCCTTTTCCCCCATATTAGGAAGAGGGAAGTGTTGACTTGGAAAGACTCAGAAGGTATGCATGCTAGAAAAGTATTCCTCAGTGTCTCACATTCCAAAAACATATTTTTGAATAATAATCCTTTCCACTACTTACATCAATTCAAAAAGTGCATGGTTAAACAAAACCTTCTAAGAGCTTTGTGAATTTAATCTGAAACATACTGAGGCTTAGGGGCATATTACCAATATTATCTCTTATTCATTATAGTGATAATTCCCTAAAGCTAAGGTCTAAAAAGCCAAAAACTTTCTCTCCAGAAAATGTGTGCACCATGATTCTAATACTCCACCGAATTTTAATCCCATTTGCCCTTCTTATTGGAGTCCTCTATAATATTAATTGAGGCAAATAGAGCTCTGAATACTCTGTAGCATGTTCAATAGTGCACATGGAGGTTAAGTCCCACAGTCTACATATGTTTTTCTTCCATGCTGCTCTAAATAAACCAGACACATTTCTTTACAGACTTGGGCTGTGATTAGAAATGTTCATTTCATTTAGAGGAAGGTGCATCTGACCTGTGGTTGAACACTTGGTTGTATACACTGAATGCATCCATCATGGGCAGAAGTATTTCCATCTTACTAACATTTGGATACCCAGAACCCAAGCGCCACTGGGTGGGTGAGATCTCAAAGATGGTTTTAGATATCCTGAGAAGACAATTAGTTGTTCTTCTTTGAGACCTTTTTATCTATTTCCTGTCTTGATTTGGTTGACTTTTCCCATAATCTGAGTCCAATTATTGAGGCCCAGGGTCTCAAACATGGTGCAATCCTAAAATTCACCTTTGCCTGTATGTTTTATCATGGTTTCATTGTGTAAATGCTTATCTTCTTTATATCTCCTCTCTCCTATATCGAAGTCTAGGGTATTCTTTTGTAGCATAATTTCGTTAGTCTAGATAGTCTCAACAGTGCATTCCCTACAACACATTCTAGATTAACGAAACCTGAGTCAGGAGACCTCAACGGTAGTCCCAGTTCATGTTCTGAGAGCTATAGACTTCAATCAATTTATTTCATCATCTTACATTTAAAATTTCCCTCAGAGAAAGGAAAATTAAAATCAAAATACTCTAAGGGAAATAATTGAGAACAAAGACATTAAAACAATTGACAATTTATCTGGAAATGTAATATACATATTTGGAAAAGTAATATATTCCTGCTACATGTTCATTAATATCAATCAGTGTCTAAGTGAAAGTTTTATAGCTATGAATTTCTCCTCTAAATTTCTTTCCCAAAAATAATGTAGAATTCATCCATGGTATCTCTATTTTAAAATTAATAATTGTCTTCTTTCCCAACCTCTGTTTTCACTCTCTCTTCTTCTCTGCTAGTAATAAAGATTGAAATTGAGAAACCCATGAAATGAAAATGTAGTTAGTTCTCCAGCTTCTGGAAAACAAAATTATTTTATTACATTTGTTTTAATACTTAGAGTGAGACAATTTCATCATTCAGGGTTCTTATTTCTCATCCAAACTTCCTAAAACTTCATGTAAGAACGACTTCTACCTCTCTATAAACTTCTGTTGACACTCACCCTCTGCTGAAATTTCTATTAAGAGCTCTAAAATATTCATCAGAGCCTGAGAAAGTGGACTTACCTATTTCAGTAAACGTTTAAGTTGTTTTGTAAAGAATGCTCCCCTGCAACAAAATGATGGATGATGGAGTTTAAGGGTTCCAGACTCCTCGGACTCAGGGGCTCAGAAATCACCTGAGACTAGTTTAGATTGTGAGAAAAACTACTGGGAGGAAATTCATAGATAGCCTGAAATTGGCTAATCCACAGAACTACAGAAGTGTGGCAGTGGCTGACTTTGCACAGAAGGGCTTAGAGAGTCCCCTCAGGAGCTTCATGCATTAGAATGACTAATTGTCACCACTCCCAATTCTCCAGAGCAGAGTCTCCATGCAGCCCTTCCTGTCCCTATGGAAAGCTGTGCTCTACCATCCCTCTCCCCTCAAAAACTCCACTGAAGCCTTAGATCACTCTAAAAAGTCACAGAAGCCAGTTTTGTGAGGTTTAAGATGTTCTCCTGTAGCTTGAACCTGAGTTTTAGCCCTCAAAGCCCGTATTCCAGTTAGCAGTTACCGGTCTCCATCCATACCTGGTGAACCAAGCCAACTTTTATATCTGGCACTAGGATGCCCTTACCTCTGTCTGTAGACAAGAGAATTGTGCTTCAACCCCCAGAGTTTTGTGCAAAGAGTTTCTCTGATCATTGCAAGTGTGGATAGAAAACTAAGTATATTTTCATGGTGTTAAGTTCCAATACTAGTAACATCGAATTATTTTAAGATTTTAATTAAGAGCTAAGACTATAACTAAGACCTACATAAAGAATGTCTTATGATCCACAGGGAGAAAAAAAAGAAAGTAAAAAGTGTATCCAAAATCCTTGATATAGTTTGAAGGTATGTCCCTGCCAATTCTCATGTTGAATTGTCATCCCTAGTTTTGGACGTGAGGCCTTGTGTGAGGTGTTTGGATCATGCGGGTGGATCTCTCATCAATGGCTTGAGCCATCCCCCTTGGTGTTAAGTGAGGTCTCTCTCTGAGTTCACACAAGATCTGGTCATTTAAAAGTGTGGGGGCAGGCTGGGCATGGTGGCTCACGCCTGTAATCCCAGCACTTTGGGGAGGCCAAGGTGGGTCGATCACGAGGTCAGGAGATCGAGACAATCCTGGCTAACGCGGTGAAACCCGGTCTCTACAAAAAAAATACAAAAAAATTAGCTGGGCGTGGTGCCGGGCGCCTGTAGTCGCAGCTACTCGGGAGGCTGAGGCAGGAGAATGGCGTGAACCCGGGAGGCGGAGCTTGCAGTGAGCCGAGATCGCGCCACTGCACTCCAGCCTG
>NW_012115154.1:12244646-12252173 GCF_000951035.1 Colobus angolensis palliatus | reverse complement strand
GAGGCAGGAGAATGGCGTGAACCCGGGAGGCGGAGCTTGCAGTGAGCCGAGATCGCGCCACTGCACTCTAGCCTGGGCAACAGAGCGAGACTCCATCTCAAAAATAAATAAATAAATTAATTAATTAAATAAATAAATTTAATTTAATTGTGGGGGCCGGGCACGGTGGCTCACGCCTGTAATCCTATCACTCTGGGAGACCAGGCTGAGGAGGGCAGATTGCCTGAGCTCAGGAGTTCGAGATCAGACTGGGCAACACAGTGAAACCCTGTCTCTGCTAAAATACAAAAGGAATTAGCTGGGCGTGGCAGCGTGCGCCTATAATCACAGCTGCTCGGGAGGCTGAGTCAGGAGAGTTGCTTAAACCCGGGAGGCGGAGGTTGCAGTGAGCCGAGATCTCCCCACTGCACTCCAGCGTGGGCTACAGAGCCAGACTTCGTCTCTCCAAAAACAAAACAAAACAAAACAGTGTGGGGCACCTCCCCACCCCCAATCTCTCTCTCTTGCTCCTCCTTTTTCCATGCGATGTGCCTTCTCCCACTTTGCCTTCTACCATGAGTAAAAGCTCCCTGAGGCTTCGCCGGAAGTTGGATAGATGCTGGTGCCAGGCTTGTACAGTCTGCAGAACCATGAGCCAATTAAACCTATTTTCTCTATAAATTACTCTATCTCAGGTATTTCTTTGTAGCGATGCAAGAACAGCCTAATACAATCCTTAACATGGAATGGTTAACTTTCTATATACCTCTTTAAATTTTTAATACCTAGGAAGAGGTTTGATGCAATTTTGAAAGAACAGAGTCATGTTACCATTCTGACATATTATTTATGCCTCAAGCACTCCCCGCCCTTTTTTCTTTTTACTGGGTTTGTTTATATGAGCTCTTTTTTTTTTTTTTTTTCTGAGACAGTCTCACTTTGTCGCTCAGGCTGGAGTACAGTGGTGTGATCACAGCTCACCATAGCCTCAATCTCCCAGGGTCAGGTGATTCTCCCACTTCAGCCTCCCAAGTAGCTGGAACTACAGGTATCCGCCACCAAATCCAGCCAATTTTTTTATTTTTCATAGAGACGGTGTTTTGCCATGTTTCCCAGGCTTGTTTTGAACTCCTAAGCTCAGCAATCCACCTAGTCTCTAGTGAGACAAGAAGAAAAAGTGAAATGGGGAAAATGAAACAACATGATCCTAAATCGCATATGGATCAAAGAAGAAATTTTGAAAGAAATTTAAAATACATTTAACTAAATGAAAATGGAAACACAACTTGTTAAAATTTGTGAAATGAGGTGAAAGTAGTGCTCAAGAGGAATTTACAGCATGCAATGTATACATTAGAAAAGAAGAAAGGTTCAGAATCAATGATCTAGGCTTCCACACTAGAAAATTAGAAAAAGAGCAAATCAAATTCAAACTCAGCAGAGGAAAACAAATAATTAAAATTTGAGGAGAAATCAATGAAATTGAAAATAAGAAATCAAAATAAAACCGGAATAAAATCATAAGCCAGTTCTTTAAAAATATCAATAATTTTGCTAAGCGTTTAGCCAGACTAATTAAGAAAAAAGAAGAGAAGACACAAACTGCTAATATTAGAGATGAAAAACAAGACATGACTACAGAGCCCAGGGACATTAAAAGGATAGTCAAGGAATACTATCATAAGGAAAGTCTGTGGAACCCAACCTACTTCCCTCCACAGGGAGGGATAAGGCCTGGGGAGTGTCTGTTCCATCTTGACACCACACACTTCACACTCCTTAACTCCCTGTCTGCAGGAGCCCAACCAGGGTCATCTTATAGGACTCAGCAGGAGCACATGGTCTTAAGCCTCAACAGACCAGACCACAGAATCTGATCCAGATTGGAGACCCAGTTTCCTTCTAACTTGGTTTGCTCTTGATCCAAGAAACAAGTACTGCAAAGAATAGGTTGAAATATAGGCAGGGGACACGTTGTATTTCATAGAAGCTCATCATAAGTCAATAATCCTCGAAGACCACACAGAGTGAGTCATTCACGTCAGTATCTTCAACATTACACCATACTCAGCATAACTTTTCTAAATAGTGAGCTGGGTCATCAAGGCCTAATGTCTGGGTAATCAGACTTGAAATTTTTGCTATAATGATAATGATGCAATTTCCCCTTTTATCTGCACCTGTGCTTCAAAACTCAGTGATCTCCATATTTTTCCATTTGGGATTTACCATGAGCTGACCTGGCTATGCTCACCCAGCCTGCTGAGCTCAGCCCTGCAGGCCTAAGACCACCGTCACACCCTTAGTTCAGATTCCTCTAGTGTCTAAATGGTATTAATGGAGCAGCCCACTAGATTGACTCCTTGCTTCCAATCTTTTATTCCTCTATCTCATTTGCCAGTGATATTTCAGAAATGTAAAATTTATCAAGCCATTCTTCTGCTTTAAAATCATTACTGACTTCTGGCGGGTGCAGTGGCTCACACCTGTAATCCCAGCACTTTGGGAGGCTGAGGCGGGTAGATCATGAGGTCAGGAGATCAAGACCATCCTGGGTAACATGGTGAAACCCCATCTCTACTAAAAATACAAAAAATTAGCCGGGCGTGGTGGCGGGCGCCTGTAGTCCCAGCTACTCGGAAGGCTGAGGCAGGAGAATGGTGTGAACCCAGGAGGTGGAGCTTGCAGTGAGCAGAGATCACACCACTGCAATCTAGCCTGGGTGACAGAGTGAAACTCTGTCAAAAAAAAAAAAAAAAAAAAACACCAAAAAATCATTACTGACTTCCCATTGCTATTAGGATATAGTTGAAAGATAATGTGGCATTCAGAGCCCACCACGAACCAATGCACATCCACTTCATCCTCACTACTTCCTCACTCTTCTCTGCCCTACAAGTGCAGCATCCAGATATTTCTGGATACTCAAGTCTCGCCCTCTGCACTTTGGCTCAGGTTTTTCCTTTGCTCCAATTCCTTGTCATCTGGATAACTTGCTCTAACTTTCCTGGTCTCGATCTAGATCTTTTCTGTTGTTTTGTTTTAACAGGAAGATTTCTGTGACACCCCTGATGGGCTTACCCTATCTGTAATATTTACAACATTACTTTATAACTGCTTCATTGTCCATCATCCCTGCTACGCAACCCAGAATTGTATCATATTCACCACAAAATCTCCAGAACTATTCATTGTCACTGACACGTAATAGACACTCCATTGATAATGCTTAAGTTAACACCAATAGAAGTTTTAGTTTGCTGCCATTGACATCTTTGGGGATGCTTGCCTACCTTGCAAAATTTAAGACAGAATAGTAATTAAGGTAAAACTGATATTTCAAAAGGGCTTTGGATTATATGAACCTTCATAAATACCTGAGGTTCTGTGACAACATGGTTACCAGTGGAAGAACAGAAAATTAACTTACCGAAAGAAGAAACAGGACTTAGATTACTTCAAGGAAGTGAGATGATCAGCTACTATCATATTTTTTCTCCTCTTTCCCCTTCTTTACCTTATATATTTGTTTCTTCTTCTTTTGTATTATTTAGAAATTTTAGCAGCAGTGAGGCCCACTCTTGAGCTCAGATGACTAGGTTTAGAAAGTTGACCAGTGCTCTGTTGTATATGTGAGAAGGAATAAGAAATATCCTTAATATGGAAACTTGAAGGTAACATTTGCACAGGTGAGGCATCTATCCTGACTCCCCAAAATTCATGTTAAAATTGTCTTCTTTTCACTGGTATTGGCTAAAGAGTGTCATTTCTTAGATTAACTATGTCTTTGATGTTTTATAAATTATCTCATAATTTATTGCTTATTTTGTTTCTAAACATTCAAAAATGGAGTTTGTGAATTTTCTTGAGATTGGACAATTTTAATATGTTAAACGATACCTCTTATGTGTAAAACTCCTCTCAAACTGAGTACTGTGAAGTAGTGCCTGAAACTTATATTTTCCTTGGCTAATAATAGTCTTCATTACAAACAACCATTTTTTAACCCTATCAGGGCAAAACAAGAACTTTAGTTGATATTTCTTCACTGAATTACCTCCAGCACTCAGAGAAAAACATTTTGTTCACATTTAGAAGGTCCTGTACAAAATCATTTTAATAAGCCTTGACAACAACATCCTTCTTGGAATGTTGACTCGTAATTACTGTATGTGGCTACATAAACAGCCAATTATTTTAAGTGAGTCTTCAAATGTGAAAATGCATTTTGTTTTAAATGCAAACACTACAATCTTTTACAAAATGTCAATAAATAAGAACCACTGTTCCAAGGTAAGATGTATGAATAGGTCTATGATTATAAATAATATGACAAACCAAAACAGTAAGTAGTACTATTTTTCAGTTTTTATCAGAACATAAGAGTGGAGATTGAGAAATTGTGGAAGGTTTTGTTACAGCAGTAGCTAACTCCACTAATCATACTGCTGGGATATAAAATTATCCCCACATCCCACACCGCATCCAACTCAACCACTCAGCCTCCTACATAACATCCCCAGTACATGTTACATCATCTCCTTCCTGGTTGCCAGAGCAACATAGTTTATCCTTGCCATATCTGAGTTGGGTGCAGAACAATGAGGCAAAGCTTTTTCTCAAAGTGATGTTCATGAGTCAAGTTGCCAGCTTTGATGTTATCCCAGAGAATTTCTCTAATAGTTTATGCCAGGCCCCCTTCACCTCTTTATTCCTTAGACTATAAATCATAGGGTTCAGCAGAGGCATAACAATGGCATAGAAGACAGAGATCAGCTTTTCTTGAAGGACTGAGGGACCAGAGTGGGGCTGGATGTAAGTGAAAATGGTTGTGCCATAGCACAGGGAAACCACTGTGAGGTGAGAGGCACACGTGTGGAAGGCTTTCTTTCTTCCTTCTCTGGACTGGATCTTTAGGATGGTGGAGATGATCCAGATGTAGGACAAAAGAACCAGGCAGAAGGGTATCATCAGAAGAACAATGCTAGACACCATGATGGCGACCTCATTGGAGGAGGTGTCCACACAAGCCATCCTGACCACAGCTAGGAGTTCACAGGATATATGATCAATAAACTTGTTAGTGCACATGGGCAGCTGAAAAGTGATAGCAGTCTGCACAAGAGAGTTGATGGAGCCACTGACCCAGGATGTGATGGCCAACCTAGCACACAGCGCTCCATGCATGATGGCCGAGTATCGCAGGGGGTCGCACACAGCCACATAGCGTTCACAGGATATATGATCAATAAACTTGTTAGTGCACATGGGCAGCTGAAAAGTGATAGCAGTCTGCACGAGAGAGTTGATGGAACCACTGACCCAGGATGTGATGGCCAACCTAGCACACAGCGCTCCATGCATGATGGCCGAGTATCGCAGGGGGTCGCACACAGCCACATAGTGGTCATAGGCCATCACTGCCAGGAGAACAAACTCAATCCCACCCAAGGCCAGGGAGAAAAATAACTGGGCTGCACAGCTCTGCAATGGGATGGCTTTATGTTCTGCAAGAAAATGTGCCAGCAGCTGAGGGACTATACTTGTGGCATAGGAGACATCGACAAGTGAGAGGTTGGTGAGAAAGAAATACATGGGAGTGTGGAGTCTGCTGTCCAGTCTGATCAGAAGAACAATGAGACAGTTCCCCAGCACTGTCATGAGGTATGTGACCAAGAACAGGGAAAAGAGGGAGACCTGAGTGCACCAGTCACTGGATAAGCCAAGAAGAATAAATTCTCTCACCCACGTCTGGTTATCTATTTCCATTTAAAAATGTGAGGAATATTAATCTGCAGAAAGAGTCAGAAAAAAACAGAAGCTGTTGAATCAAAGAATCACAAGAATAATTTCTGAGGAATGCATACTGTATACAACATTCCAGCCTTGGCCAAATATTTTAGATAATTCACGAGGCCAAGATAACAGGCTTGTTTCCAACACACAGTGTATTTACTTTGCATTAGAGAGACAGTAGGGCTTTCATAAGGACATGGTGTGGACTCACATAAGGCAGTTAAAGCCTGTACATAATGCAGTGCAATTTTTACAAGCTTTACCTCTTTACTCACTTACCTCAGTATCCAGGGCAGGGAGTTTGTTTTCTGGTGATGTCAGCAAAAAGGAAGAATAGAAAGTCCCAGACTCTACTCTTCTCTACAGAACATTCAACTAGCAATTATCCCCATACCAGAGTATCTTTTTTAAAACTCTACTACTTGGACACTAACGTGAGACAACCACAAGGTACATGGAATGAAAATGGAATTAGAAAGCTAAGAAGCATAGTTTCACTTCAACCCTGCCACCTTGCCCCCTGCCAAAGTCAACACAACACCAAAGAGGGTTTTCCTGGGCCCATGGTTTTTACAAGAGGAAAAGAAAACTAGAGGCAGTCATTCAGCATCTCTAGTATTCCAAGATGCTTCTCAGAAATCCCACTCTGGGCTTACCTCATGGAGAACACTGGAGGTAACAGCATAGCTAGACTACCTGGTGTCAAGTAGAAACAAAGAAAGGAGGCAGAGGTCATAGTGACCAGCACACAGATCATGGCATTACCTTTGTATTCTTGCTAGCTGTGGTGCCCAATCAGAGACACTAGTCAACTTCATAGTTCATTTACAAAGCTAAGCTGGTCATCTTCAGAAGCATGGTAGGAAGTGCAACCTAGCTTGAGGCCTTAGATAGCTAGTCCCCATGTCCTGTCTCAGAGCCCACACCAGTGACCTCTGCCAAGACAAGGAGATACACACCTCCACCCATTTCAGAAAGGCACATGAGGTAGACCTGCTTGACCCAGGAAGTCAATCCACGGCTCTACTCAGCTAAAAAGCCCCGTCAAGGACATCTACATGCCTTTCAGAGAAGCATGAGGACTACACCTGCTTGACCTGGGAAGTCAAACTCAATTCAGCCAAAAGTCCATCTTACAGGGAAGCAACCCTACAGGGAAGCTCCACCTTAACAGGGAAAGCAACCCTCAACTGTGCTTTTCTAAGGAGTGTAGCCTCTGGCCACCATCATTCTAAGCAGCAATTTCTACTAACTTTGGAGTTCAGCTTACAGCCCTGCCCAACGGCAAATCCCAGAAAGCACAATTTTCCAGCCAGGGAATAAATTCTGTGACTAGTCTGACCAGAAGCTATTTAAGCACCCAGTCAGTAGCTCTGTGTGATAACAGAGCCCAGCCAGTGGTCTTGCCAAACAGCAGGACCCAGCCAATAGCCCCAGCCAATATCAGGGCAAAGGCAGCATCCCAGGCAGGTAGAAAATCCACAGTTAGCCTTGCCTGCCCAGAGTCATTACCAGCTGGCTCTTGAAGAATTACAGGCTACACTAAATAGTATAGGTCTAGCCCTGCCAAAGAACACCTGTGAAGGCTAGAAGGCAGGAGTACTTCTTCAAATGAAAAGATAACAACGCAAAGACACAAGGATTACAAAGCACTAGAGAGTTATGACACCTCCAAAAGAAACTAATAAAGTGCTAATAATGGACCCTAAAGAAATGGAGATCTATGGAGTGACAAAGAATTCAGAATAATCA
>NW_012115154.1:12231628-12239021 GCF_000951035.1 Colobus angolensis palliatus | reverse complement strand
CTGTAGTAGTACAGGTATTAGTGTCAATATGACCTCTACCCTGGGGGATACAAAGTAACAAACGAGCTTTCCCCTTACATCCCCTCAAGCTCAGACTGTTTGAAAAAGGAAGAAAAACTGTTAATATATTTAAAGTCTTGGAGGTAACTTATACTATTTGAAGTTCCTGGGAACTTTGGGTCTTACTGAGGATTTAGGCTGTTTCAATCTCTGGTAAAAGAGGAAGGGAAGTGGTAAATATATCTTGTTGTTTTTATTTTTCTATTGTTCTGTTTATTCCTACTCACTCTTTTTATTTTTCTAAGAAAGCCTTTGCATAGGGTCTCAGAAAAAAGATGGTAGGAAAATGGCTGCTGAAGCTTTCTAGCATAAAAGGAAAAACGTGTCTGGTAACCTTTGTTGACTATATAGCAGATCTGCCTCCAAAGTAGATATTTCATTTCAATTAATTTGGCAAACAACTATGAAGTGCCATTTTTACTAGACGCTGAGATTTCAAGGTGAGTATTGCATTTCCCTGTCCTCAAAGAACTGACCTGGCAAGTGGAGTAAAAGACACAGAACAAATTGTTATGACTAAATTTGTTCCTCTGCTGCACTATGACAGCTGCCTGGAGAACATGCAAGCCCATGACTCATATGCTCTTCTCACCCACTCTGCACATCTGTCTACTACAGCCTTTGTCTCACTATGACTGAATGACAGCATCACATCCTAGAAAAAGCATGAGTCTCACAGCCAAATAATCCACATCCCTTTCTGCTTCTTGAGACCTGGAACAAACTACTTAGTGTTTATGCACTTCATATTTCTTTATCTGTAAAATATGGATAAATATTGGTTAATTGAAAGATATGTTGGTGAAACCTAATGCATTGAAGATCTAAAGTGCTACACTAATGACTGAATCACTTTATTGCTCATCATTTAGTGATGATAATTGGTTGGCCTTTCATTTCATGCCCTTGATAACTTTCAGTAGCATATTCTTTCATTTATTCCCCCTCTAGCATCCTCTGGTTTATCTCGCTCTTGATCGACTCCCACTTGCTCATTATAAAAACTATACAGACTCTTTTGGGGAGAAGACCTTTTGCTACATAATTATTACTTTAATTCTCTCTTTTCTTTCACATCCAGCATTCCCAAATGATTGGTATCCACTTGTTGGGTTTATTTCCTCATAATATTCATTCTTTAGGCCCTGAAAATCTAATTTCCACCTTCACTAATCTATAGAAATTGCACTCTTAAAGGTCACTTGTAGCTTCCTAAAAATCATATCCAGAGACCTTTATTCTACCTTCATTGTTTGTCTTTTAACCTATTTAACTATTTGTTTCTTAAAACTCTCAACTCTGTGAAACTCTTCTGTCCTGATTTTATTACAAACTTATTGTTTTTTCTGTATTCCTGGATAATTATTTCAAATTTTTCTTATTCCATCGCTATAAGTATTTTCTAAGTTTCTGTGCTCAGAACTTGCCTTCTCCTTTCTGTAGCTTTTCCTTGAAGGACTTATCTTAACTGTAATAATCATTATCAACTCTATATGGCCCAATCTCAATTCTACATTTATCTCCTATACCTCTCTCCAAAGGTTCAGTTGCCTTCTTCAACAGCTTAATGAATGTATTCTAAATATTTCACCGTAGACTCAACTCATGTCTCTACAACCACCTGACTCCCATATTTCTATCAATGGAACTAAATGTATCACGTTTAATTTTTCTCTTTCTCGCCCCTGCATGGAATATATCAGCTTCTTGTATTCTTGTGTTACATACCTCTCATCTCTCCTTAGTTTTCATTCACACTGCTAATGTCTTCACACATGCCCCATCACTCTCCATCTGATGAAATACAACAACCTCTTTATGAATCTCACTGATTTGCCCTGTGCCAACTCCAAACCACCTTACACTGTACACCAAACTGATTATCCTAAAATATATTCATACCTAAATTATAAGCATGCACAAATGTATCTTATGATGTCTGACTACAGGATTAAGTATATTCTGGACAGAGGAGCGTCCAAATTCTTGATAATAAGTTCTACCCTATCTTTTATTTTATTAGTTGTAGCATTTATTATCATGTATGTGTTTACAGCAAAGTATTTTACTAAAATATCCCCCTAATGCTAAATACCATTCACAAGTATGTCAGCCAATTATTTTTAAGCCATGAAAGATTATATTTAGCATTGCCTTGATTTTAAAATAATTTAACTTTAAAATAACTGATATCCAAATATTCCTGGTTTTTAGCCATAGAGTCCCTTCTTAGATTCATGGTAGATAAAGAAAAATAGAAATAGTGTCAGCATTTAAAAAGATAAATGGAGGAGGAAATGCGTTAGATGATTTTGACATATCTGCAGTTAACACCATCTCCTCATTATCTTGGACTCAGTTTTCAGCTAAATGGAGATGGATTCCTAATCTGTCTTCAGAATGAAGAATGAAATAATTGCTAGATAGCGTTTTGCATATCCAAACACTTGGTGTCAGAAGTCTAAAACTTGGTCTACTCAACTTCAGTGTTTCAGGGGATCTGAAACTATTCCAAAGCCTGTTTCTCACTGAAAATCAACATCAGTGAAAGACAGTATCAAAAAAGATAGATTTTTGAGAACGTTTGATCCATTTTTCTCTGTACAAAGCATTCTGGTTTGGTTACCTGGCTTTTCACACATCTGAGTCCAATTATCTAAACCCAGTTTCTCAAATATGTGTATCTCCGACAGTCACCTTTGGTAACATAGCTTATTATGGTCTTGTTGTGTAAATTTTCACCTTTATATTTCTCATCCCCCTAGTCTTATTATAGGGCTAAGGACGCAGCTTTTGTTCAAAAGCCAGTTTTGAACATCAGCACAGGTAAGAGTCAGCTCTGTTGAGATCTTCCTCCTCTACAAGCCTGTTTTTGTGCTCTTTTCTCAGTACTCATCCAAACTCCAGCTGTTTTATCTTTTTGAAAGCACCTCATTTTCCTTTAATAATCAATAAAATCCAATTTTACATCTGCTGGGTCCTATTATCCTCATACTGGACACACCTCAAACCATACCTCTCTATATGTTTTGAGATTTATCTATTCAAAAATAAAGAATGTGCTCTGTCTGTTCAGAACATAGTATTGAAAAATGACATGCCTCTGAGGTTCATGTTCTTAGACATGAGCACCAAGGGAAAAAGACTTCATCATGCCTGCTTTATGAATTCTGGTGGATATGGAGTAATTTATGTGTCAGAACAAATAGAATACAATAAGCGATATAAGAAAGTTGCCATTAAAATATTCTGCTATAAATTATCTCCTTGTTGCCATCAATAATGATTGAAATTCCAATATTAGTAATTTATTATTTTATATAGAAATTTTCTTCCTTGTGAAATTTTAGATGTAATTATTCTAAATGGAGTTTTAAAAATATGAATTACCTGGCCTTATTGTGACCCTTTAAAATAAGTCATGCAAGAGCAGAAAACTGAGACCCTTACAAATGGGTAGAGATGAGGAATGACGTTTAAATTGTAGGAAAAATTAGACACGAGGTATAGATAGCAAAGACCAACTCCTCATTGTTAAAATATTACTTTTGTTTGCCCTAGTTAAAAGTACCATCATATACTGTCTGTTATCAACCTTTATTAATAGTTACAGTGAACAGAGCCACGATGTCTTCTTTCTATGACAGACGATAAAAGCAAAAAACAAATATTTAGATTCCTAATGTATAAAATGTTTTATATAACAATACAGATAATTTAAAAGTTCAATTGTAGTTAGTTATGGTTTTTCATGTAAATCGAGAAAATCTAATTATTTAGCATTGAACATATTTGACCTTCTGTTTTGGGGTTCTAAATAATCTTGGCTGAGACAAGTGAAAGCCTAAATACAGAAACAGAGCAAAAAAGGGCAAATGTTTCTTTCTACTAGTCAAAACAACTCAAAGTCATACCTTTATAAAGTTGATCTGTCAACAGAAATGGCACCTTCATTTAGAGAAAGATTTCTCTGACTGGTGTTTGAAGGGTTAGTTGATGTAAACACAATGTGCATCCACCATGAGCAGGAATATTTGCATTATCCTAATATTTGGAAACGAAGAGCCCCAGGACCCTCTGGATGATGAATATCTCAAAGATAGGTTTGACATCCTGAAAGAACAATTTTTTTTCCTCTTTGGGATCTTGTTATCTTCTTTCAGTCTGGTTTGGTTATCTGAATTTTCATATACCAGAGTCCAATTATTTAGATCCAGCTTCTAAAATAGGTGCAACCCTGATGTTCACTTTTGATAGCATATTTTACTATGGTCTTATTGTGTAAATGTTCACCTTCCTTATATCTCTTGCTACCTGTAGTTAAGAATAGGGCATTCTTTTGCAGGATAAAGTATAATTCTTTCCATTAGCAAGTCTTCATAGTGCAATCCCTACAGCCAATTCTAGGAAAACCAACCCTAGAATAAGATTTAAGAGACCTAAATTCTAGCTCTAGTTCACTCTCTGAGTGCCAAAGTTCTTTGAATAAGCTATTAATCAACTTACATTTCCATTTTTCTGTTATTAAAAGGAAAACCATAATTTCGTGTAGATGAAACCCTTAGGGAAAGAATTGAAATAGGAAGCTTTAAAGCAATTGGCAATTTATCTTGCTTGGAAATGTACTATACTAATATTCCTACCACCTACTAATCAATATCAATACCTAAATAAAAATTTTATACTTCTGGGATTCTCTAAGTATTATTCTCTCTCTAGGTCAGTACTAAATATCCAAATTGAGAAGTCTGTTGAAAATAAAATGTACCCAAGTCTCAAGCTTCTGTAAAGCAGTTATTTTACATTTGCCATAATACTTAGGATGAGACGATTTTTACCAGCCATGTCCCATACTCCTAATCCAAAGTCCCTAAGAAGTCAAATTATTTCTATTTCATTCCCTTCTAAACCTACAATCCCACATTCTGTGGAAGCCTCTCTAACATTAATCAGTGCCTGACAAAATAGGCATGTCTACTTCATTCTAGGTGTAAGTTGGCTTCTAAAGATTGCCTTCCACCAACAAAGTGACAGACCACGTAGATTAGATATCCCAGACTCCTTGGGCTCCTGAACTCATAAATCACTGAAGATTAATTGTGATTATGAGAAACACTGCTGGGAGGAAGTTGACAAGAGCTCCGAAAACAGCTAGAACACAGGCCTGACTAATGAAGCTTGGCAGCGGTTCCATTGACAATGTAAGTGGAGGGATCCCCCTTAGGAGTCTTAGAATGTTAATTGTTGTCACCGCTCCCATTTCTCAAGGGCAGGGCCTCTCTTCTGCCCTTCCTCTCCCAGTGGAAAGCTGTTTTCCTCCATTCCTCTCTCCTGTAACACCTTTACTGAAGTCTTAGTTCATTCCAAAAAGTCAGAGACGCTAGTACATTTCTTATGGTACAATTTAAAGTCCAATTATAGTAGCATCACATAGACATATTGAAAACTGCAAATCTGCGTAAAGATGGTAAAAGGAGTATTACTGGCTATTGCAAAAATAAAATAAAAAAGAATCAAGATCATCCAAAATCCTTAATTTTGTGAAAGTATGAAATTTCTACAGCTCTTCAAATTTTATTGTCACTTAACCTTTGTATTTTCAGATCATTGTGGATTCATGTATTATTTTATAAAATAATACAGAAGTATCCCTTGTGCCCTTTGTCCAGTTTTCATCAATGGTAGCATCCTGCAAAGCTATACTAAAATATCATAACCAGGATATTGGCACTGATATGTTAAAGACACAGAACATTTCCATCACCACAAGAAAACCTAATGCTGATATTCTTTCATGGCCATACCCAACCCAATTCTGTCCTGCCCCATTCTCTCTATAACCTCTGGTAGTCACTAGCTGTTCTCCATATCTATAATTTTGGCATTTCAAGAATGATCTATAAGTGAAATCATGCAGTATATCCCTTTTGGGATTGGCTTTTTTCACTCAGCATAATTTTATGAAGATTCATTTAGGTTTTCATGTATGTCAATACTTCATTTCTTTTTATTGCTAAGAAATATTCTGTTGTATGTACCTTTTATTTAACCATACTCATGTTGAAGGACATCTGGGTTATTTCTGGTTTCAGGCAATAATTAATGAAGCTGCCACAAATGTTCATGTACAGGTTTTTGTGTGAGCATTGTGTTCATTTCACTGGGATAAATGCTCAGGGATACAATTGCTGGTAGTTGCTTGATTAGGTCTTGGGGTTTTTTGCTTGTTGTTTTAGGAAACTGCCAAACCATTTTCCAGAATGACTGCACTGTTTTACATTTCCTCCAGGAATGAATGAATGATCCAGTTTTTCTTCATCCTCGTCAACATTTGGTATTGTCAGCCATTTTTACTCTAGTCATTCTGATGGTTTTTCTTTTAATTTTTCTAACAGTTAATAGTGTTGAAAATCATATGTGCTTCTTTGCCTTCTGTATATCTTACTCAGTAAAATACCTCTTCATGACTTTTGTCCTAGTTCTATCTGGATTGTTTGCTTTTCTACTGTTGAATATTGGGAGTTTTTATGTACTCTAGAAAGCAGTACTTTGTTGGACATTGGGTTTGTAAATATTTTCTCCCAGCCTATAATTTAACTTTTTGTCTTCTAATAGATTCTTTCTCATAGAAGAAGTTTTTACTCTTGAAGTCCAATTTATCATTTTTCATCTTATGGATCTTGCATTTTGTCTCAAGTCTAATTGCATTTTGTCTCAAGTCTCATTCTACATCTCAAAGTGTTTCTCCTATTTTTTTTTGGAAAAAAAAAGTGTATAGTTTTGCATTTTACATTTAAGTATATGACCCGTTTGGGCTAACTTTTTCATAAGTTGTAAGGTCAATGGAGTTGCTTTTATTTATTTATCTAGTTATTTTTGACCTATGGATGGCCAATTTCTCCAGCATCATTTGTCAAAAAGGCTATCTTTCCTCCACTGTATTGCTTTTACACCTTTGTCAAAGGTCAGTAGATTGTTTTTGTGTGGGTTTATTCCTGCTTTTCTATGGTGTTCTAGTTATCTATGGGTCTATTCCTTTGCATTCCAATGTTGACTTGATCACTGTAAATCTATAATAAATATTAAAATTGCATAGACTACTTCCTCCCACTTTATTTTTCTTTTGCAAAGTTGTTATTAGCTCTTCTACATTCTTTGCTATTGCTATTTTATATAAATTGTAAAATACTCTTGTCTATATTTACAAAAAGAAATCCTGCTGAAACTTTGTGTTTTCTTTTTTTATTTTGTTTTGTTATTTTTTTGTTCTTACTGAAACTTTGATATGTTAAACACATATATTGATTTGTGGAGAACTAAAAGTTTTACTCTT